>NC_065588.1:20886000-21189030 GCF_024542745.1 Macaca thibetana thibetana | reverse complement strand
TGACAGGATGCTAAAAGAGTTTTTTTTTAGAGAAAGAGAAAATACTATAGATCAAAAACTCAGAACTTCATAAATAAAGGCAGGTATGGCAGAAAAATAAGTTAGGGTAAAATAAAAAGTATTATTCTTATACATAACTGATCTAAGAAATGGCTATTTAAAATAATTCTACAATGTATTAATCTAAGAAATAGTTATTTAAAATAATTCTACAATGTATTTTATTATATAGGCTTACACATAAATGTAAAAAATGTAACAATGGTACAACAAATGGGAGAGAAGAATAGAAGAATAGAACTTTTTTTTTTTTTTTTTTGAGACAGAATCTGACTCTGTCACCCAGGCTGGAGTTTCATGGCATGATCTTAGCTCCTGAAAACTCTGCCTCCCAGGTTCCAGCAATTCTTACACCTCAACCTGAGTAGCTGAAATTACAGGCATGTACTTCCACACCTGGGTAATTTTTGTATTTTTAGTGGAGCAAAGTTTCACCATGTTTACCAGGCTGGCCTCAAACTCCTGGCCTCAAGTAATCCAACCCGTCTCAGCCTCCCAAAGTGCTGAGATTAAAGGTATGAGCTACCACGCCTGGTTAATAATTTGTTTTTACAAGCTATTCACACTACCCATGAAGCAGTATGGTGTTGTGTGAAAGTAGACTTGAATTAGTTGTAAATATATATTGCAAGCATCAGGGCAACTACTATATAAGTTAAAGAGGAAATGTAATGAATATGCCAAGAAAGGAGAAAATATAGTATCATATAAAATGCTCCTTTAAAACCAAAAAAGCACAAAAAGGGTGGAAGACACATATAGAACCAAAGATCAAGAACAACAGATAAAAATACAGTAAGAAATATGGTAGCTATTAATTCAACTATAGGCAAGCACCACAAAATGACATTTTGTCATCAATGGGCTACATATATGATAGTGGTCCCATTAGCTTATAACACTATATTTTACTGTAACTTTTCTATGTTTAGATACAAAAATACATACCATTGTGTTACAATTCCTGCAGTATTTAGTACAGTAACATGCTTTTTGTAAGTACACTTTATGATGTGTGCAAAGTTGAAAAATAAAGACTAACAATGCACTTCTCAGAATACATTTCTGTCATTGAATGTCACATGACCGTGTAATAATAATGAAGGTTAACATCAATGATCTTAATGGAGCAATTAAAAGATTGAGCACATCACAGTAGATCAAATAACAAGATCCTACTGTATGTTGTGTACATGACACTCGCTTTGAATATAAAAACACATAAAGATTAACAGTACATCAATGGAGAAGAATATTCCATGCTAATAATAATCACATGAAATCAGAAGCAGCAAAATTAATTTCAGATACAGCAAATCTCAAAGCAAGGAAAGTTATAAGAGGTTAAAAAAAGGGGGTGGTAGGCATTACATAATGATCAGTTCTCAAAAAATATATATAATACTCCTTAACATATATGCACCCAACAATAGAGAATCAAACTCTGGGAAGTAGAACTGCAAGGAGAAATGGATGAATACACTATCATGGTTGGAGACATCAACACTCCTCTATGAGAAATAGGCAGATCCAGCAGGCAGAAACAGATAGAACATAGATGACTTTAACAACACCATTAATCAACTAGATATAATAAACATCTATATATTACTTCAGTAACAGCAGTAAAATAGACATTCCTCTGAAGCTCACAAGGAAGGTTCACTAAAAGAGACAACATTCTAAGCTATAAAATATATCTCATCAATTAAAAAAATGTGATAACATTTGTTCTCAGACCACAATGGAATTAAACTAGAATCAGTAACAGAAAGATAACTGGAAAATCCACAAATATGTGAAGATTAAAAAGCACATTTTTAAGTAACACATAGGTCAAAGGAAATCTCAAGATAAATTTTTAAATATTCTGACTAAATAAAAATAAAAACACAATTCCTCAAAATGTGTGAGAGGTCGCAAAAGCAGTGCTTAGAGGGAAGTTTATCGCACTGAATGCATATATGAGAAAAGAGGAAAGATCTGAAATCTGTATCTAAGTTTCTACCTTAGGAAACTTGGAAAAGAAGACAAAATGAAATTCAAAGCAAGAAGTAAATAAATAATGAAAATTAGAACACAAATCAATGACATTAAAAACAGGAATTCAATAGAGAAAATATACACAACTGAAGACTGGTTCTTTACAAAGGTCCATAAAATTGCTAGCATTCTAACCAAGTTAACTAAGGAAAAAAAGAGAGACAAAACACTAATTACTATTATTAGAAATAACAGAGGGGATACCACTACAAATCCCACAGACATTAAAATGAAGGAAAGAATCTTAAGAGCCGTGAGACAAAAGCACCAGGTAACCTATAAAGGAATGCCTGTCATATTAACAGCAGATTTCTCAGCAGAAATCCTATAAGCTAGAAAGAATTAGGGTCTTATTTTTGGTTTCCTCAAATAAAACTATTATCAGCCAAGAATTTTGTATCCAGTGAACCCAACCATTATATATGAGGGAAAGTTACAGTCTTTTTCAGACAAACAAATGCTGAGAGAATTCACCAGTGCCAGATCACCACTACCAGGTCACCACGACAATAACTGCTAAAAGAAGCGCTAAATCTTGAAACAAATTCTGGAAATGCATCAAAACAGAACCTCTTTAAAGCATAAATCTCAGGGAACCTATAAAACAAAAATGCATTTTGAAAAGAAAAAACAAAAACAAAAAAACCAAGGTACACAGGCAATAAATAGCACAATGAATGGAATGGTACCTCACATCTCAATACTAACATTGAATGTAAATGGCCTAAATGCTCCACTTAAAAGGTACAGAACTGTAGAATGTATAAGAATTCACAGACCAACTATCTACTGCCTTCAAGAGACCCACTTAACATAAGAACTCATATAAACCTAAAGACAAGATGTGGAAAAAGGCATTTCACGCAAATAGGCACCAAAAGCGAGCAGAGATAGCTATTTTTATATCAGACAAAACAAACTTTAAAGCAACAGCAGTTAAGAAAGACAAACGGAGATATTATTTAATGGTAAAGGGCATCTTCCAACAGCATAATGTCATAATTCTAAACATATGTGCACCTAACACTGGAACTCCCACATTTATTAAACAATTACAAATAGACCTAAGAAATGAGATAGACAGCAACACAATAATAGTAGGGGACTTCAATATTCCACTTACAGCACTAGGCAGGTCATCAGGACAGAAAGTCAACAAAGAAACAATGGATTCAAACTACAACTTGGAACAAATGGACTTAGCAGATATGAACAGAACATTCCATCCAACAACTGCAGAATAAACATTCTATTCAACAGTGCATAGAATTTTTTCCAAGATAGGCCATATGTTAGGCCACACAACAAGCCTCAATAAATTTAAGAAAATGGAAATTATATCAAGAACTCTCTGAGACCACAGGGGAATAAAACTGGAAATCAACTCCAAAAGGAACCCTGAAAACCATGCAAATATATAGAAATTAAATAACCTGATCCTGAATAATAATTGGGTCAAAACCAAAATAAAGATGCAAATTTAAAAATTCTTCAAGCTGAATGACAATAGCGACACAACCTATAAAAACCTCTTGGATACACCAAAAGCAGTGCTAAGAGGAAAGTTCACAGCCCTAAACACCTACATCAAAAAAACTGAAAGAACACAAACTGACATTCTAAGGTCACACCTCAATGAACTAGAGAAACAAGAACAAACCAAACCGAAACCAGCAGAAGAAAGGAAATAACCAAGATCAGAGCAGAACTAAATGAAATTGAAACAAAAACAAAAGATAAATGAAACAAAAACTGGTTCTTTGAAAACACAAATAAAATTGAGTGACCATTAGCGAGATTAACCATGAAAAGAAGAGAGAAAATCCAAATAACCTCAATAAGAAATGAAATTGGATATATTACAACTGACACCGTAGAAATAGAAAGGATCATTCAAGGCTGCTATGAACACGTTTATGTACATAAACTACAAAACCTAGAAGAGAATGATAAATTCCTGAAAACGTACAACCCTCCTAGTTTAAATGAGGAATAATTAGATACCCCGAACAGACCAATAACAAGCAGTGAGTTTGAAATGGTAATTTTAAAATTACCAGCAAAAAATGTTCAGGACCAAATGCATTCACAGCAGAATTCTACCACATAGTCAAAGAAGAATCGGTACCGATTCTTTTGACACTAGTCTGCAAAACAGAGAAAAGGGAACCCTCCCTAATTCATTCTATGAAGCCAGCATCACCCTAGTAATGAAACCGGGAAAGGCCAAAAAAGAAAACTACAGACCAATATCCCTGATTAACATAGACACTAATATCCTTAACAAAATACTAACTAATCAAATCTAACAACATATCAAAAAGATAATCCACCATGATCAAGCGGGTTTCATATAAGAGATACAGGGATGGTTTACCATACACAAGTCAATAAATGTGATGCACCACATAAACAGAATTAAAAAAAAATCACATGATCATCTCAATAAATGCAGAAAAAGCATTCAATTAAATCTAGCATCATTTTATGATTAAAACTCTCAGCAAAATCAGCATACAAGGGACATACCTTAATGTAATAAAATCCATCTATGACAAACCCACAGCAAACATAATACTGACTGGGGTAAATTTGAAAGCATTCCTTCTGAGAACTGGAGCAACACAAGGATGCCAACTCTCCCCACTCTTCTTGAACATAGTGCTGGAAGTCCTAGCGAGGGCAATGAGACAAGACACAAGAGAAAGAAATAAAGAGCTTCCAAATTGGTAAAGAGGATGTCAAACTGTTACTGTTTGCTAACAATATGATTGTTTACCACAAAAAGTTTAAAGACTCCTCCAGAGAGCTCCTAGAACTAATGAAATAATTCAGCAAAGTTTCCAAATACTACAAGATTAATGTAGACAAATCAGTAGCTCTTCTATACACCAACAGTGACCAAGCTGAAAATCAAATCAACAACTCAACCCCTTTTACAATAGATGCAAAAAACAAAACAAAACAAAAAAACAACAAAAAAAAACTTAGATATATACCTAACCCAAGAGGTGAAAATCGTCTACAAGAAAAACTACAAAACACTGCTGAAAGAAATCATAGATGACAAAAACAAATGCAAACACATCCCATGTTCATGGATGGACAGAATCAATATTGAAAAATGACCATACTTTCAATTAAATTAAAGTATAAATCCAATGCAATCCTATCAAAATACCACCATCATTCTTCACAGAATTAGAAAAAAAATATGGAACCAAAAAAGAACCTGCATAGCCAAAGCAAGATTAAGCAAAAAGAACAAATCTGGAGTCATCACACTACCTGATTTCAAACTACACTATAAGGCCATAGTCACCAAAACAGCGTGATACTGGTATAAAAATAGGCTCATAGATCAATGGAACAGAATAGAGAAACCAGAAATAAATCCAAATAATTACAGCCAACGGGTCTTTGACAAAGCAAACAAAAACACAAAGTGGGAAAAGGACACCCTTCTCAACAAATGGTGCTGAGATAATTGGCTTACCATAGGTAGGAGAATAAAACTGGGGCCTCATCTCTCACCTTATAAAAAATCAACACAAGATAACATTGGAAAAACCCTTCTAGACATTGGTTTAGGCAAAGATTTTATGACCAAGAACCCAAAGCAAATGCAATAAAAACAAACATAAATAGCTGGTACTTTATTAAACTAAAGAGCACTTACATGGCAAAAGGAACAGTCAGCAGAATAAACAGACAACCCGCACAGTGGGAGAAAATCTTCACAATCTATACATCTGTCCAAGGACTAATATCCAGAATCTACAATGAACTCAAACAAATCAGCAAGAAAAAAAAAATCCCATCAAAAAGTGGGCTAAGGAAATAAATAGAAAATTCTCAAATGAAGGTATACAAATGGCTGACAAACATGAAAAAATGCTCAACATCATTAATGATCAGGGAACTGCAAAATCAAAACCACAACGTGATACCACCTTATTCCTGCAAGAATGGCCATAATCAAAAAATCAAAACACAGTTGGCATATATGCAGGGATCAGGGGACAGTTCTACACTGCTGGTGGGAATGTGAACTAGTACAACCACTAGGAAAAACAGCGTAGAGACTTCTCAAAGAACTAAAAGTAGAACACCACAAAGATACTCCTCGAGAAGAGCAACTCCAAGACACATAATTATCAGATTCACCAAAGGTGAAATGAAGGAAAAAATGTTAAGGGCAGTCAGAGAGAAAGATTGAGTTACCCACAAAAGGAAGCATATTAAACTAACAGCAGATCTCTCTGCAGAATCCCTACAAGCTAGAAGAGAGTGGGGGACAATACACAACATTCTTAAAGAGAAGAATTTTCAGCCCAGAATTTCATATCCAGCCAAATTAAGCTTCATAAATGAAGGAGAAATAAAATCCTTTACAGACAAGCAAATGCTGAGAGATTTGTGTCACCACCAGGCTTGCCTTACAAGAGCTCCTGAAGGAAGCACTAAACATGGAAAGAAACAACCAGTACCAGCCACTGCAAAAATATGCAAAATTGTAAAGACCATCAATGCTATGAAGAAATTGCATCAATTAACAGGTAAAATAACCAGCTAACATCATAATGATAGGATTAAATTCACACATAATGATATTAACCTTAAATGTAAATGGGCTAAATGGCTCAATGAAAAGACACAGATTGGCAAATTGGATAAAGAGTCAAGACCCATCAGTGTGCTGTATTCAGGAGACCCATCTCATGTGCAAAGACATGCACAGGATCAAAATAAAGGGATGGAGGAAGATCTACCAAGCAAATGGAAAGCAAAGAAAAAAAAAGCAGGGGTTGCAATCCTAGTCTCTGATAAAACAGGCTTTAAACCAACAAAGATCAAAAGAGACAAAGAAGGCCACTACATAATGGTAAAGGGATCAAATCAACAGGAAGAGCTAACTATCCTAAATATATATGCACCCTATACAAGAGCACTCAGATTCATAAAGCAAGTCCTTAGAGACTTACAAAGAGACTTAGACTGTCACATAATAGCAATGGAATAATTTAACACCCCTCTGTCAATATTAGATCAATGAGACAGAAGGTTAACAAAGGCATTCAGGACATGAACTCAGCTCTGCACCAAGCAGACTTAATAGACATCTACAGAATTCTCCACCCCAAATCAACAGAATATACATTCTACTCAGCACCACATAACATTTATTCTAAAATTGACCACATAATTGGAAGTAAGGCACTACTCAGCAAGTGTAAAACAACAGATACCACAGCAAACTGTCTCTCAGACCACAGTGCAATCAAATTAGAACTCAGGATTAAGAAACTCACTCAAAACCACACAACTACATGGAACCTGAACAACCTGCTCCTGAATGACTACTGGGTAAATAGCAAAATGAAGGCAGGGATAAAGATGTTCTTTGAAACCAATGAAAACAAAGAAATAATGTATCAGAATCTCTGGGATACAGCTAGAGCAGTGTGTGGAGGGAAATTTATAGCACTAAATGCTCACAAGAGAAAGCGGGAAAGATCTAAAATTGACACCCTAACATCACTATTAAAAGAACTAGATTAGTCTTGATGATGCCAGAGCTTTGAGCACTGGTGGGTACAGAGACATGGGGATCCTTTTCAGGAGAGTGTAGCTTTATGCAGCTGCCTCTTAATCAGCACCAAGGGAGGTGAGATGGGCAAGCCATGAAAGGCTGCTCTGAGCCTGATGGTTTCCTCTTGTGCGCCTTTCATACACACCTGAGAACTCTGGAGGTAAAACCTATTGGACATATCTGCAGGGCACAGATCTCAGAGATTTTATTTCTACTCATTTAACATAACTACTTTAAAAATTTATAAAATGCAAATGTCATACAATTAATTTAATTAGGTATTGAATCCATAACAAATATTTTGTAAGGTATTTTGTAAGGCACTTTACATACCCTAAATCCTTATTCCAAATATTGACTTCCTACTTTATAGAGGCACACAATGATGCTCAGAAAGGGTAAATAACCTACTAATGTTTATACTGCAGGCAAGTAGAAGAGACATATTGACGTCAAAGTTGATCAGACTTCAAAGGCCACGATATTTCATCAGAACTATGAAGGCTATTCTTGAAACGAATACAAGCTGATGGTTTGAACCAAATTTTTGGATCTAATAGATGTATGGCTGTTAGCATAACATCGATAGTGAAGCATGTTTTATGGCATCTTGCATCTAATGCATTTTTATTTTTCCATAAGTACCACAAGATAAGCAATATAATTATTTACACAATTAGGAAGAGATAAAAGGCACAGAGAATGCTCTTTGACTTCTGAAAATATTCTAGAATTTTACAACTGGCATCTTTAGCTTATGTATTAGAAAGGTTGTTAGTTAATTTGTACTGTTTTATCTTCATTGTACGTATATATTAGTCTCCAAACATGTTGACATGTCTTGAATGAAATAAGGAGAAAATCATTAGCCTGAATTACACTCAAACCATATTTCCATTCAGAATAAAATCAAATCCATAAAAATGATGGAAAGCATTCTTCTGCTATGATGGTTCTCTAAATCCAGGAATACCTGAAAATTATTTGAAGTGCTTATTTAAAAAGTATTATCTTTGTTCTCCTGAGTCAGAAGCTGCTGGGTGTGGGACTGGATTGCTATTTTGACAACTTCTCAGTAGATTCTCACTCAGCATCTTACTCACTCAAATTAGTAAAAAGCCTTACATTAATTTTCCTGGCTTTGGGTCTACATTTCTCAGTTCTCCACAATTGTTCTCTCCCTCTACGCTCTTTGATTCATCCCATAATTCCAATACTTCCAAGACTTAACCAAGAATAAAACGAATCTATGAAATAACTGTGACACATTAATCAAATACATTTTGGGGCAACTGTATCAACAAATGGCCCATGAATGATAATGAAATGGTCTCATTGTCAGAAGTAACATGCGAGGTTCGTTGTCTACTTGGCCAAGGAGAACAAGGACATGGACACACAAAGAATAAGGTTGAGAGTGGAAGTTTAATAGGCAAAAGAAAGAGAATAGCTCTGTGTTGCAGAGAGGGGTCCCAGAAAAATGGGTTTCTAGATGCACAGTGAAATGTAGGGAGTTTTATACATGATATCATGAGGAGACAGTGCCTGATTTACATAGGGTGCAAAACACTGTTTAGACCAGGTACGCCATTTTCATGGGATGCAACTTTTTGGTAGCCCCCAGCTTATCCTTTAATTGTGCAGGCGAGTTCCCTGCCTGAGCTGTACCGTGTTGCAAATTCCTCTGTTACTGTACACGTGGTCGCAACAACAAAAAAGAAGACGAAGCCTCCATTTGGACATGCCTGGCCTGCAGGTAGCCCTTTTTGATTGGCACAGCTGCTGGCATTTCCCTGTGCAAGCTTCCAACTTGCTTATCTGTGCTTGCAGCTCAATTCCCAGGCTCCTCTTCATTAGAAATGATTTGGGGGGCTGCTTTTTTCTTAGAAGGGAAACTCTGCCAAGATTCTGTTGCCCTCAGTATCTGCCTAAATGATTTCTTTCTATGTCCTGTATCATCTTCCCACTCAGGAGTGAAAACCTTGACCGCTCTTAGCAGGTGTTGTAATACTACTCTTCTGGTCATTTCCTGCTGGAGAAGTGTAGTGTGGGGAAGAGCAGTTAAGGCTCATTTTGAGGATCTAAGGGTCCTTGAAAGAAAGGTGGGTCCATGCATGGTTTCATCTGTAGCACCATTTGGAATTTAATAGCTTCTAGGTCAGAAGAAATAAATTTTACAACAAGGTTTAGAATACAGAGTTTGGATGTGAGTATCAGGATAACCATTATTAATGGGGGCATATAGGCCACAACCACGAGAGGGTTTGTTTGGTACCTGGCGACCATTTTGATGGGTTGTAATATGGATTGTCTCCACCAGGTGTCACTGTACTTTACTAGAAGCATTAATGACTAAGCACCATTTTTCCAATGTAAATCCAATGTAAGTGGCATTGGATTGAGCGGCCAGAGTAACTTTAGTGTTAATTTTGGCTAAATCTTTCCTGTAATTATTAATTCTGTTATACAGGTGAAAATTAGGCAGAATATTACAGCAATTAGAATTTTTCATCCAGAATTCCACATTGTGGGTGCCACAGTGTATAGTCCTAAGGCAAATAGTAGAGTGAGTATAGCAATTTCTGCAAAAGTTACATAATAATAATTTTCATCTAAAATTTTACTTGCCAAGATATAGAATTCCCCTTTAAGGGTGTATGACGTTACAAATGTAATCCCATGGGTAATCAAAATCTCCCTGCAAATATGCATCAAAAAGAAATTCTAATAACTGGCAGTGAATCTCGAGAGGAAAGGTAGAAATGATTGAAAGTATTGCCGGGCGCGGTGGCTCAAGCCTGTAATCCCAGCACTTTGGGAGGCCGAGACGGACGGATCACGAGGTCAGGAGATCGAGACCATCCTGGCTAACACGGTGAAACCCCGTCTCTACTAAAAAATACAAAAAACCAGCCGGGTGAGGTGGCGGGCGCCTGTGGTCCCAGCTACTCGGGAGGCTGAGGCAGGAGAATGGCGTCAACCCGGGAGGCGGAGCTTGCAGTGAGCCGAGATCCGGCCACTGCACTCCAGCCTGGACGACAGAGCGAGACTCCATCTCAAAAAAAAAAAAGAAAGTATCTAGCAAGGTAGAGGTAGGACTGAGTAGGATGAGTGGCCCTCACTCATTTACTTAATTTTTTTGTTTCAGCTTAAGATCTCCTATGTCTTCACATTGATATCCAGAACTTTCCTTTGAGACATCAAGAGTTGCTCTGTCAGCTTTCCAGGTTTTGACTCAAATATGATGCATTCGGGAGTTGATTCCTGTAACTTTTCCACTGAGGTGGTTGAGAGAAGAACAGGGTAGGGCCCTTTCAAAACTGCGCTTTAGGAAAGGAGACAGAGAGAGAAGAGACAGCATTTACCAATACCGAATTTCTTGGGTTAAATAAAGGTTTTCCTATTTCTTGCGTTGGGTTTTTGCTAATTGTGTTAATTTGGGTTGGAAGTGAGCTAGGGAGGTTACATGTTTACCACTTCAAAGGTCAATCTCTTGGTGTGCTAGAAAATCATTTGTAAGGAAAGGCTATCCAAACAGCATTTTAAAAGGACTCAGACCTAACTTTGAAGGGTTATTTCTTACCGGCAGTAAAGCCATGGGAAGAAGAGTGACAGAAGGAAGGTGAGTTTCTTGGGATAGTTTTCTGAGGTGTCTTTTAATAATATCATTTGTCTTCTCTACCTTTCCTGAAGACTGGGGTCTACAAGCACAATAGAGATGATACTGTGTGCCTAGTGCCTTCGAGATCGCCTGCATGATGGTTGCCTTAAAAGAAGAACCATTGCCACTTTGGAGGTACTTAGGTAGACCAAAGCAGGGAGTTATTTCATTAACAAACAACTTTATTACCTCAGAGCCCTTTTCAGTATGTCATGGAAAGGCTTCTACCAAGTTATTGGAAGTGTCTACCCATACGAGGAAGTATTGGATGATCTCTGCTCTGAACATGTGGGTGAAGTCTGTCTGCTAGTCCTCCCCTGGATAGTTTCCCATCTTTTGGGTTCGAGGCCTATTTTTTTCCTATTTTCTCTTCTCCTTTTTGGCCTGCTCTGGGAGACATATTGCTCACCTCCAAACTTCTCTGCTGCCTGCATAGGTACATTTTTTTTTTTCCACCAGCTGTTAGTGTTTGCTTTGGAACAGCATAACATCCCTCCATGTGAGGTAAAACACCCGAGTTAAATTTTGAAAAGCTTATATGTCCCTATAGGGGTCATCAGAATATTGACTCTACTCTCCCTTTATCTGCATAAGGTCCTATAATGAGAAGGAAACTTGAACCCTAGTGGCATCACCTCCATTGGGCATTTCCTGCAGGGGTAAGAGTGGAATTGGGTAAGTGGAAAGTTTTAGAGATGGTGGAACTGGAGGAGTAGATGCCATGGTTGGAGGAAGCCCCAAATAAGAAGGAAAAGAAGGGCCAGGACTCTCAATTGCTGCATCAGATGGTACCCTTGGAAGTTAGTGTTCTAGTTTTGTGGAATTGTTCCATTTGGGCCTGCCTGATATGACTCCTAAAAGACCTGGGTTAATTGTGCAATACTTGCAAAGGTCTAGTTTGTCTCACAGGACAAATAAAGCCTGTATGTAAGAGACCTCAGACCATCCACTCTCCTATCTACAGAAAAAATCGAATTGTTGGATAGTATTTTAACCAAGGCTTCCCTACTCAGGCCAGATTTGTTTAAGATGGTAAGAAGGCCAAACCCATGTACAAAAGAAAATGAGTCACTTTTTATTCAAAGTCTCAGGGCCAAAGGAGTCCCAGTCCTTCAAATGCACTCCAGAGGAGTGCAGGACAAAGATGGTCTGTTCCTCATCTAGAAAGAGAAGTGAGAATAAGACATCCTTTTTGTCTCCTTCTTTTCCATTGGAATAGCCGAGTGTGGAGGGCAAGATAATGGGGGCATGCCCCCAACTGTTTTCTCTCCTTGGTTCCCTGAACCCTGGCATCTGTTAAAGGTGTTGCCCATGGATGCAGGCATGACCCTTAGTCATGGATCCAGAGGAACTAAGGGATGGGATTAGTAATGCTAGCTAATGCATCTCTAGTCCTCCACTGGTAATTTCCCCTTGACTTCTTAGTCTTGTGTGTTCTATGTGGCTGCCTGATAGATGGATGTTGGAAAGACTATGTAATAGTTGTATTTGGGTAAGGCCAGTTAATAAAGGAATTGTTCTGGGTTAAGTTTTACATTTTGCTATTATGGCCCAGAATAAAGTATTTATTCTAAGGCAGTAGATCTGATTAACTGTGGACATAAAATCCCCTTGTTTAGATAACATTGTAAATGGAGGCAGAACAGGTACCTTTCAAAAATATGGGGTCCGAGTTGCAGTTTTCCTCCTGATAGGACAATATCAAGACAAAAATTTGGTTTTGGAGGGTATTTTGCTCCTAATTGTTGAGTTTTCTTATTCACAGGAGAGGAATAAAGTCTGGTCTCTAGCAGAGGGGCACAAAAAGGGAGGAGAATTGGGAATCCAGTATTTTGGAAAAGGGCCAGCAAGATTCCTCATGAGGGGGATTCCTATTCCACTAAGTAGGGCTGTAAACTTTGAAATACCATGTGCTCTCTGGACCAAACATAGAGAGAGAGAGAGAGACATTCACTGCAGAGGTAGGGGGAGACCCTCTGTTCCTGGAGAATCCCAAACATGGAATTCCCTCGAGCTATATTCCCGGTTCCTGTGGATTTTGCTGATCTTGCCTAAAAGGATTATTTCCCTGAACTGTAAAAATTCCTGCAGCATTGCATACAGAGAGGGAACAGAAGACATGGTGGTCATGGAAAGGAAAGAAGACAAATTGCAATACAAAAAGCTTGGAGATCTTGTTGCTGATGCCCAATGGGCAGTTGGAGGAGGGGTTACTCCAAGAGTCTTTGGGTAGCACCAGGGTATAACCCCAGGTGGACACTGTCAGTTGGCTCTGGACCTCTTCCAGTCCCATGTGATGACTAGGCTCTCCATGAAAAAAAATCTGTTCAAAACAGAGCCAACATACTTAGCACTCAGAAGGCACTGGAAGACTCAGCAAGTTCTCTCTGGCAAGCCTTTCCCCTGAGTCTTATAGACTGGCAGCCATGCTAACCATTCTTCAATGGCTGACAGGACCCAGTTTTTATTTTTTATTTTGAAAAAAAACTGAGGGCGAGAAGCTTCATAAAAGAAAGTAGAGAGTTGGGGTTTATTCGTGTACTCACCCTTCCATTGGATCTACATTGGGATGTGGGTGAACCCCCACAGTGAAAAAGCCTCATTGCCTGGAGCAACATTTGAAGTTAGTTTTCCCATGGACAAGGAGAATAAGGACATGGACATACTAAGAGTGAGGTTGAAAGTGGAAGTTTCATGGGCAAATGAAAGACAATAACCCTTGCTGCAGAGATGCGTCACTGAAAAATGGGTTGCAAAATCTGTGGTGAAATACAAGAAGTTTTATAGATAAGTTCGTAACAAGATAGTGTCTCATTTACATTGGGCATGGAAAACTGTTTAGAGTAGGTGTGCCATTTGCACAGGGTGCAAATTTCTGGTACTCTCTAACCTAGTTTTTTATTATGCATGTGTGTTCTCTATCTGAGCTGCACTGTGTTGCCCATTTTTCTGTTACTGAACACGTGGTTTAAGAAACAGGAAGATGAAGCCTCCATGTTGGATATGTCTGCCCCCATGTAGCCCTTTTCTACTACACAGCTGCCGGCATTCCCCTGTGCAAGCTTTCAGCTTGCTTATCTACGTTTGCAGCTTGATTTCTCAGGCTGCTCTTTGTTAGGAAAAAACCCAGATGAGTGGGATTCCTCCCAGCACAGCACATGACCTCTACCAATGGCATCCAGTGTGCTTCATTAGGCATGTCCCATACCTTGTACCCCATGACTGGGTGAGACCCCATAACAGGGGTTACTAAACAACTTATAAAGGAGTGTTCCTGCTGGGATCAGGTCGGTGCCTCTCTGGGACAATGATTCCAGAGAAAACAGCAGGCAGCCATCCTTGCTGTTCTGCAGCCTCCTTGGGTGACCCCTCCAGGTGCATGAGGCACTAACCTCTTGCTAACCATTCTTCAATGGTGATAACGGTTTGGAGTGGACCCCCAGAAAACCACAGCAGCCTTACAGAGGAGGAGCCTGACTATTAAAAGTAAAACAAACAAACGGAAAGCAACAACAATAACAGCATCAACAAAAATGTTTCCACGAAAACGTCATCCAAAGGTCAGCATCCTCAAAGTCCAAAGCTAGACAAACTCATGAAAATAAGAGAGAATCAACAGCAACGACTACAAAACAAACAAACAAACAAGCAACCTCTAAAACCTCAAAAATCCAGAATGTCTCTTCTCCTTTAAATGATTGCAACACTGCCCAAATAAGGGCACAGAACTGAATGGGGGCAGAGATAGATAAATTGACAAAAGTAGACTTCAGAAGGTGGGTAACAAGAAACTTCACTGAGCAAAAAGAGCATGTTATAAGCGAAAGCAAATAAGCTAAAAACCATAATAAAACATTACAGGAGCTATTAACCAGCATAACCAGTTCAGAAAGGCACATAAGTGACATGATGTAGCTGAAAAACACAACGTGAGCACTTCATGAAGCAGACACAAGTATCAAAAACTGAATAGACCAAGCAGAGTAAAGAGTTTCATAGCTTGAAGACTATCTTGTTGAAATAAGACAGGTAGACAAATTAGAAATAAAAAAAATAAAAAAGAATGAACAAAACCTCCAAAAAATACAGGATTATATAAAAAGACCAAACCTATGACTGAATAGGGTACCTAAAAGGGATGCGGAGAAGAGAACCAAGTTTGAAAATATATTTCAGGATATCATCCAGGAGAACTTCCCTAATCTAACAAGACAGATTAACATTCAAATTCAGGAAATACAGAGAACTCCAGTCTGAGATCAGTTCAAAGACACAGAACTACAGTATGAGAAGATCAATCCAAAGACACATAATCACCAGATTCTTCAATGTGAAAATGAAGAAAAAAGCATTAAGGACAGTCAGAGAGAAAGGCCAGGTCACCCACAAAGGGAAGCCCATTGACTAACAGCAGACCTCTCAGCAGGAACATTACAAGGCAGAAAAGATTGGGGGTCAATAATCAACATTCTTAAATGAAAGAATTTCCAACCCAGAATTCCATATCCAGCCAAACTAAACTTCATAAAGGAGAAAAATCCTTTTCACACGAGCAAATGCTGAAAAAATTTTTCACCACAAGGCCTGCCTTGAAAGAGCTCCTGTAGAAAACACTAAACATGGAAAGGAAAAACCACAGATGGTGCCTGAAAAGATGGCCAAATAGAAACAGCTCTGGACTGCAGCTCCCAGCAAGATCAACACAGAAGGCAGGTGATTTCTGCATTTCCAACTGAGGTACATGACTCATCCCATTGGGACTGGTTAGACAGTGGGTGCAGCCCATGGAGAGTGGGTCAAAGCAGGATGGGGCATCTCCTCACGCAGAAAGAACAAGCAGTTGGGGAACTCCCTCCCCTAGTTCAGGGAAGCCGTGAGGGACTGTGTCATGAGGAATGGTGCACTCAGGTCCAGATACTATGCTTTTCCTAAGGTCTTTGCAACCCACAATCAGGAGATTCCCTGCAGTGCCTATGCCATGAGGGACTTGGGTTTTAAGCACAAAACTGGGCAGCCATTTGGGCAGACACTGAACTAGCTGCAGGAGTTTTTTTTCACACTCCAGTGGTGTTTGAAATGCCAGTGAGACAAAACCATTCACTCCTCTAGAAAGGGGGCTGAAGCCACGGAGCTAAGTGATATAGCTCGGTGATCCCACCCCCATGGAGCACAGCAAGCTAAGATCTACTGGCTTGAAATTCTTGCTGCCAGCACAGCAGTCTGAAGTCTACCTGGGATGTCTGAGCTTGGTAGGGGGAGGGGCGTCTACCGTTACTGATGCTTGAGTAGGCTGTTTTCCCCTCACAGTGTAAACAAAGCTGCTGGAAAGTTCAAACTGGGCAGAGATCACCGCAGCTCAGCAAAGTGGCTGTAGCCAGACTGCCTCTCTAGATTCTTTCTCTCAGGGCAGGGAATCTCTGAAAACAAGGCAGCAGTCAGTCAGGGGCTTATAGATAAAACTCCCATCTCTCTGGGAAAGAATACCTGGGGGAAAGGGCAGCTGTGGGTGCAACTTCAGCAGACTCAAACATCCCTGCTTGCTGGCAGTGAAGAGATCTTCCATAACAGCATTCGAGCTCTGCTAAGGAACAGACTGCCTCCTCAAGTGGGTCCCTGACACCCATGCCCCCTGACTGGGAGACACCTCCCTGCAGGTATCGACAGACATCTTATACAGGAGAGCTTCAGCTGGCATCTGGTGGGTGCCCCTCTGGGACAAAGCTTCCAGAGAAAGGGACAGGCAGCAAGCTTTGGTGTTCTGCAGTCTCCACTGGTGATACCCAGGCAAGCAGGATCTGGAGTAGACCTCCAGCAAACTCTAGCAAACATGCAGTAGAGGGGCCTGATAGTTAGAAGGAAAACTAACAGAAGGAAATAGCATCAACATCAACATCAACAAAAAGGACATCCACTCAGAAACCCCATCTGAAGGTCACGAACGTCAAAGAGCAAAGGTAGATAAATCCATGAAGATGCTGAAAAATCAGTGCAAAATTACTGAAAATTCCAAAAACCAGAATGCCTCTTCTCCTCCAAAGAATAACAACTCCTCACCAGCAAGGGAACAAAACTGGACAAATAATAAGTTTACAAATTGACAGAAGAAGGCTTCAGAAGTTGGGTAATAGCAAACTCCTCCGAGCTAAAGGAGCATGTTCTAACCCATGGCAAAAACAACAACAACAACAACAACAACACAAAACAAGCATACAAACAAAAACTAAGACCTTGAAAACAGGTTAGAGGAATTGCTCACTAGAATAGCCAGTTTACAGAAGAACATAAATGACCTGATGGAACTGAAAAACACAGTACGAGAACTTTGTGAAACATACACAGGTGTCAATTGCCGAATTGCTCAAGTGACAGAAAGGATATCAGAGATTGAAGATCAACAATGAAATAAAGCATGAAGACAAGGTTAGAGGTAAAAGAATAACAAAGATTGAACAAAGCCTCCAAGAAACATGGAACTATGTGAAAAGACCAAACCTATGTTTGATTGGTGTACCTGAAAGTGACTAGGAGAATGCAACCAAGTTGGAAAACACTCTTCAGGATATTATCAAAGAGAAGTTCCCCAACCTAGCAAGACAGGCCAACATTCAAATTCAGGGTACAGAGAACATGACAAAGATACTCTTTGAGCAGAACAACCCCAAGACACATAATACTGAGATTCACCAAGATTGAAATGAAGGACAAAAATGTTAAGGCCAGCCAGAGAGAAAGATTGGGTTACCCACAAAGGGAAGCCCATCAGACTAACAGTGGATCTCTGCAGAAACCCTACAAGCCAGAAGAGAGTGGGGGACACTATTCAACATTTTTAAAGAAAAGAATTTTCAACCCAGAGTTTCATATCCAGCCAAACTAAGCTTCAGAAGCAAAGGAGAAATAAAATTCTTTACAGACAAGCAAATGCTGAGAGATTTTGTCACCATCAGGCCTGCTTTACAAGAGCTCCTGAAGGAAGCACTAAGTATTGAAAGGAAAAACTGGTACCAGCCACTGTAAAAACATACCAAATTGTAAAAATAATCAACACTATGAAGAAACTGCATCAACTAACAGGCAAAAGAACAAACTAGCATCATAATGACTGGATGAAATTCACACATAACAATATTAAACTGAAATGTAAATTGGCTAAATGCCCTAAATAAAAGACACAGACTGGCAAATTGGATAATGAGTCAAGACCCATTGGTGTGCTGTATTCAGGAGACCCATCTCACATGCAAAGACACACATAGGCTCAAAATAAAGGGATGGAAGAATATTTACCAAGCAAATGGAAAGTGAAGAAAAAAAAAAAAGCAGGAGTTGCAATCCTGGTCTCTGATAAAACAGACTTTAAACCAATAAAGATCAAAAGAGACAAAGAAGGGCATTTCATAATGGTAAAGGAATCAATGCAAAAAGAAGAGCTAGCTATCCTAAATATATGTGCACCCAATACAGGAGAATCCAGATTCATAAAGCAAGTTCTTAGAGAACTACATAGAGACTTAGACTCCCATACAACAATAGTGGGAGACATTAACACCACACAGTCAATATTAGACAGATCAATGAGACAGAAAATTAACAAGGATATTCAGGACTTGAACTCAGCTCTGGACCAAGAGGTCCTAATAGACATCTACAGAACTCTCCACCCAAATCAACAGAATGTACATTCTTCTAAGCACCACATTGCACTTAGTCTAAAATTCACCACATAATTGGAAGTAAAATATTGCTCAGCAAATGGAAAAGAATGGAAATCATAACAGTCTCTGAGACCACAGTGTAAACAAATTAGAACTCAGTATTAAGAAACTCATTCAAAAGCACACAACTACATGGAAACTGAACAACATGTTCCTGAATGACTTTGGGGAAAATAGCAAAATGAAGACAGAAATAAATAAGTTCTTTGAAACTAATAAGAAGAAAGACACAATGTACCAGAACCCTTGGGACACAGGTAAAGCAGTGTTTAGAGGAAAATTAATAGCACTAAATACCCACAAGGGAAAGCAGGAAAGATATGAAATTCACACCCTAACACCACAATTAAAAGAATTAGAGAAGCAAGAGCAAATAATTTCAAAAGCTAGCAGACGACAAGAAATAACTAAGATCAGAGCAAAACTGAAGGAGATAGGAACATGAAAAACCCTTCAAAAAATCAGTGAATCCGCAGTTGGTTTCTGAAACTATTAACAAAGTAGATAGACCGGTAGCCAGACTAATAAAGATGAAAAAAGAGAAGAATCAAATAGACACAATAAAAAATGGTAAAGGGGATATCACCACTGATCTCACAGAAATACAAACTACCATCAGAGAACACTATAAACACTTCTACACAAAATAAACAAGAAAATCTAGAAGAAATGGATATATTCCTGGACACACACACCCTCCCAAGTCTAAACCAGGAAGAAGTCGAATCTCTGAATAGAACAATAACATGTTCTGAAATTGAGGAAGTAATGAATAGCCTACCAACCAAAAAAAGCCCAGGACCAGATGGATTCACAGCCAAATTCTACCAGACATACAAAAAAGAGCTGGTACCATTCCTTCTGAAACTATTCTAAACAATAGAAAAAGAGGGACTCCTCCCTAACTCATTTTATTGGCCTGATACCAAAACCTGGCAGAGACACAACAAATAAAGAAAATTTCAGTCCATATCCCTGATGAATATTGGTGTGAAACTCCTTAATAAAATACTGGCAGACAGAATCCAGCAGCACATCAAAAACTTATCCACCACGATCAACTCAGCTTCATCCCTTGTTCAATAAATGCACATCAGTAAATGTAATCCATCACATAAACAGAACCAATGAAAAAACCCACGTGATTATCTCAATAGATGCAGAAAAGGCCTTCAACAAAATTCAACATCCCTTCATGCTAAAAACTGTCAGTAAGCTAGGTATTGATAGAATGTATCACAACATAATAAGAACTATTTATGACAAACCCATTGACAATATCATACTGAATGAACAAAAACTGGAAACATTCCTTTGAAAACCAGCACAAGACAAGGATGACCTCTCTCACCACTCCTATACAACATAAGTATTGGAAGTTCTCACCAGGGTAATCAGACAAGAGAAAGAAATGAAGGTATTCAAATAGGAAGAGAGACAGTCAACTTGTCTCTATTTGCAAATGACATGATTGTATATTTAGAAAACCCCATTGCCTCAGCCCAAAATCTTCTTAAGCTGATTAAGCAACTTCAGGAAACTCTCAGGATACAAAATCATTGTGCAAAAATCACAAGCAATCTTTTACACCAATACTAGGTAGAGAACCAAATCATAGTAACTTCTATCCACAATTGCTACAAAGATAATAAAATACCTTGGAATCCAACTTACAACAGATGTGAAGGACCTGTTCAAGGAGAGCTACAAACCACTGCTCAAGGAAATAAGAAAGGACACAAAGAAATGGAAAAACATTCCATGGTTATGGACAGGAAGAATCAATATCATGAAAAGTAATTGATAGATTTAATGCTATCCCCATCAAGCTACCATTGACTTTCTTCACATAATTAGAAAAAACGACTTTAAGTTTCATATGGAACCAAAAAAGAGTCCGTATAGCCAAGAAGAGTAAAGCAAAAAGAACAAAGCTGGAGGCATCATGGTACCTGACTTCAAACTATACTACAAGCCTACAGTAACCAAAACAGCATGGTACTGGTACCAAAACAGATACATAGACCAATGGAACCAAAAAGAGGCCTCAGAAATGACGTCACACATCTACAACCATCTGATCTTTGATAAATCTGACAAAAACAAGCAATAGCGAAAAGATACCCTAGTTAATAAGTGGTGTTGGGAAAACTGGCTAGCCATATGCAGAAAATGGAAACTGGACCCCTTCCTTACACCTTATCCAAAAATTAATTCAAGATTGATTTAAGACTTAAATGTTAGACCTCAAACCATAAAAACCCTAGAAGAAAACCTAGGCAATACCATTCAGGACATAGGCATGGGCAAAGATTTCATGACTAAAACACTAAAAGCAATGGCAACAAAAGCCAAAATTGACAAATGGGATCTAATTAAACTAAAGAGCTTCTGCACAGCAAAAGAAACTATCATCAGAATGAACAGGAAACCAATAGAATGGGAGAAAATTTTTGCAATCTATCAATCTGACAAAGCACTAATATCCAGAATCTACAAAGAACTTTAACAAATTTACAAGACAAAAACAAATAACCCTAACAAAAAGTGGATGAAGGATATACACCATGGAATACTATGCCACCATAAAAAGGAATGAGATTCTGTCGTTAGTAGGGACATGAATGAAGCTGGAAGCCATAATCCTCAGCAAACTGAAACAGGAACAGAAAACAAAATCGGGCATGTTCTCACTGTAAGTGGGAACCAAACAATGAGAATGCATGGGCACACGGAGAACAACACACACTGGGATCTGTCAGGGAACAGGGGAAGGGAGAGCATCAGGACAAACAGCTAATCCATGTGGGGTGTAATACCTACGTGATGGGTTGATAGGTGTAGTAACCCACATGGCATGTTTGTCTGTGTAACAAAACTGCGTGTCCTGCACATGTATCTCAGAACTTAAAATAACTAAAAAATCGTTTTCTAATATGAAATAATTAGATACAACCTAAATGCTTATCAATATAGAACTAGTAACATATATTATGGACAAATTAATATCCTGCTGCCAAAAGAAAAATGAGGAAGGCTTTTATTAATATAAAGATAGAGAATAGTGTTAATAGTATGCTACGTGTGTTATAAAAAGAAAACATTATGTACTTAATTAAAATACATATTATATTTCTGGATAAGGGGACAATGGTTAAAGAAAAAATCTTTGCTTTTTTTTAAGTTTACATTTCAACTGCATGTATTTTCTCTTGAAAAAGAAATGAACAATATCAAAATAAAGCAAGATCATGATGGTGTCAAGGTCAAGCATCACCAGAATTGCTCTGAGAGGTACTTCGAGTACGCTTTGCTTGCTTTTACAAATCCAAATTCTATCTGTTTTTTAAAATCTGATTCCAGAAGTATTTCCTTTATAAAACTCTCTGAGGTTATTATAATTTAATTCTTTACATTATTTTTCTATGTATTTTGAGTATCTACTATGTGCAAGGGACTAATTGGCACTTTTTTAAACTATTAAATGTTTGTTCATGTAATCTAGTGTGTGATTCTATGTTACTTACTTGCACAAACTTATCTCCATAAATTTATTTCTCTGTTAAATTATAATGCTCTCAGGCTCAGAGTTTGTGTCTGTCTTTTCTCCTTTTGTGTCCGGCATTGACCTAGCCCAATAATCAGAACATAGTAGACCCTGAATTAATATTAGTGAATGGTTGGATGATTGATTGATGATGACCTTGTGGCTTTTCTTATTTCTAAATTTATATATTGTAAAAATAAAATAAATTATAGTTTTTCTCGCTGAAAAAGTGATTGTTTCAAAGTAAGCAACAAAAACAATTAAAAACATTCATTGATATCTGCAGTTCAAACATGGACTAAAATCAACATTTGAATAAGAAGCAGAGGCACAATCTTGAGAGAATAAGAAAACAAGACATTGTGATGAGTTCGAGGTGAAATAAGTTTCGTGTTTTTGAAATAAAATAAGTAAATGGGGAACTTTAATGTATAGATAGGCAAGTTGTTAGAAAGAACATTATATTTCAAATTTTTAATGGAAGCATATATTCCAATATTAATGAAATGATCTGTATCTTGAATTAAATCAGTCTTTTAATCTGATAAAGAATTCATTTGGTGAAATTTTTGATGCTTTGTAGTTTATCAATGTGAAAAATTTAGAAATATTTTGGTAGCTTCTCTTTGGTTTTGGATAGATCAAAAGATAGTTATGAATCTGATTAAAATAAAAAATGTGCAATGAATAATATGTTAAAAATACTTCAAATTAACCTATAAATCTAGAATATTAATGTTTTGCCAACTACATTGTGATACGGACCTATTTAAATATTCCTTTAAAAAACAGTATTTTAAATAATTCTGATAAGTAATTTAGGCAGATGAGAGATCTATAATAGTCAAAAGACCTGGGACAAAAATCTAGTTGATAACTTAGAAAAGCCACTTCATTTTTCCATTTACAAGTGGGTAAATGTCATAATTCTGCCTTTTGTTTTTGACATAAAACTGTGAGGTATTAAATTATACTGGTAATTTGATAAACAGGAGCAAGTACTCCTAAGCACAGAGCTAAATGGGGAAGCCAAGACTCAGCCAATTTGAGGAATTTGCCTGAAGTAACCAACATTGTGAATTGAAAACCCTGGTACCCAAGTCAAAGCCTTTAAGTCTCCACAGGGAAGTCTTGAGGAAATCAAGAAATTAGTTGATTTCCTCTAGATATATATTTTTATTTAGTCACATGTGTAGTCCTATCTAGTTTAATAAAGACCACAGAGATTGGATTCTAAACCACAAAGGACCTGAGGCAACTCTCAATCAATTTAGAAATTTACCTTACCCAGGTTAAGGATGCACCTGGGAGACACAGCTGGACATTTCTCCAAAGATGATTTTGAGGGCTTCAATATTTAAAGGAGACAAGAAGGCTGGATGGAAAAGTGGGAATGAATGGTCACATTACTGAATCCACATGTTGCCAGAGAAAAAGGAGCAGGTAAGGGAATAGTCAATCATTCATTTGCCTTGTGCTCAGTAAAATGGCACTTAACACAAAATAAGCTGAACATAGAATAGGTACCTGTGGAAATATTTAACCTTTCATCTGTAGCTATATGCTTAGGAACAAAAGGAAAGACAGCTTCTTGCAGGACTCAGTTTTTAGCTTAATTTTGTTTCTGCGGGCATAGTGAATTGGAGTGCCAAGTTTTTATTTTTCTTTATGTTTCTGCTCCCTTTTCTGTAAAAAAAAAAAAAATTAAATTTAAAAAACATTTTAGAAGAAAAAATAGGAGGCGGAAGAGAGAAAATAACAAATAGCGAAATGGAGAACAATCTTGGTATACTCATAGGCAATATCACTCTGAAGTGTATTGTCAGTAGGCAGTTAGAGGGTGATTTATATCTATAAATAGGTTCCTGTTATTTTCTTCTGAAGTTTAAGTTGTCTAGTTTGCATGCACAGGCCTTTAATAGAAATCACAGCTTAATATTTAGTAATTTCAAATTGGAAACACGAAAGAAAAAAGAAAAATAAGGAGGGAAAACAATTAAAACATTATTTTGGAGACTTGTAGCAAGAAACAATTTTAGAATTCAAAAGAGTACAATTTACTGAACTGTTAAAGCTTTAAATAGCTTAAAAGGAAAGTTTTCCTAACTCCGAAAAATAAAAACAATCAGTAAATATTTTAAACAAAAATCATAAAGAATTACTTCTGTCTTCTATTATTTTTGTTCATGCAATTAACTCTATGTTCCACTCAATATTGGATCACCAAAATTTATGAATACATCAGTTCTCTATGAAAGTCTTGGACATTTTTCTCTCTATTTCAATAGCACAATATCTAAATTTATTAGAAACCTATATTTAAGAATACTCCTCAGAGTAGTATAGCTGATTATAAACTGCCCTATAGAAAATGAAAATAAAACAAAACAGTTGTGGATGACAAAAGTCTTAGAACAGCCATGGTTAAAGACACAATTGACAAGTAAATTTGATTACCTTTGTGGCATACAATTTCACATAATAATCATAATGACTACTGATAACACTAAGACATATCAGACACAGGAATATCACACATTTTTGGAACACATTCTAATAACACATTTATATAAATATAATATAATCCAAAGAAGGTTAAACACAAATTTTTATTTGACAATGTTTTCTATATAACTTTATTATATCAGACAAGCCAAATATATCTCTTCTGGACTTCAGGAGACCTAACATCAATAAATTAATGAAGTCAAAAGTACTAACTTTATAATTTGATTTTGGAAAGTCTGTCAAATATCAAAAGTTTAAAATCTTAATATCACAAAATAGAATCACAAGTTACTTTAAAATGAGTCATTCATTTAGCCAAAGTGATAACTCAAAGATTTAAAAAATAAAGGCAAAAATCTTCATTGTTTTACTAAGAAGATTTAATTTCCCAAACAATAAGACCTACTAAAAACAGCATGAGACCAATTAAATGTGTTTCTCAAATCTCATAAACAAATTATTAAATTTTAATCACATTGACTGTAAGAAATACTTTTCATACTTTTTTAATAATGAAAAAGTATGAAAAGTATTTGTTCGTTTGTTTTGCCAATAACTCAAAGTTAGTCATTTTTATTAAACCAACAAGATTCAAAGGCTTACGTACACAGAAAATACACAAACAAAGATAATTTTCTTTTTGGCTGCAAGCTTCATAACCCTCCTGCCAAATTTGGACACCTTATAATATCTAGCAGACATAAATATTAAACTGCATGGCCAAGAAATCTAGACAATAATGTGTATTGACAATTCTAAGACATTTCTAATTTTATTTTACCAACAATTTAAAAACACATTATTTGTTAAGGATTTACTGAAGTCACATGTACTTAGAGAAAGCATTTGGGCTTTTCTATTTTCTATTTTTTGATAAAGTATTTGATTTAAGTGCTTTTTAAAATCCAATTCGTTAGAACTCATGTATTTTCAGTGGTTAAAAGTAGCAAGCATTATATACATAATAAACAAATAAATAGACATATTAGTCATGCAGATAAAAGTAGAACTTACAGATTCATATTTTAGATATTTTACACTTCCAATTTAGATATTTTAGACTTTCAATTTCTTAAAAACTGTTTCATTACCCTAGGCAATCGATAGCTAGACAGCCTTAAATTTGGATACTAAAGGAACAACTCTTAAGTGAAAAGCAGATAGCAAAATTTACATCTCAAGGTACAGAGAGAGTGTCTGGTGTGCTAGAGGAAGATTAAAAATGGATGCCAAGTCAAACGTAAAATTGTAGAAAGTACCTTGGAATTGTTTACGAGGCCAGTTGTATTTAGACAGGTAGTTTAAAATTTAGTTTTTATCTTTTAACTGGATCTCTGAGCTCTGCACAGAGCCCACACTGTACCCTAGGTCTGCAGAAAGAGAGAGGCATCGTAACAGTAGGCCGTGCAATGCTTTTACAGTGCACTTTGTTACAAAGATGTTTCTCTACCTGTCTAAACCACACCCTTTTGTATTTAACCCACCCAAGAGTAGCACCTGTTGTAATAACTATTTTAGTGAAAAAAAAAAAAATTGGGTAACACAATACAAAAGCAAGCAGTTTAAGATGTGAGAAATGTGTCTGGATATAACAGAGGTGTCTCCCAAAAAGGAGTCTGGGAGGGAACCTCTATTTTCTTAAGGCATCTCAGGCTGCTAGAAATGATTTTAGATCCCTCACGCAGTCAAGTGTGGCAAGAGGAAGGAGAGACAGGCAGAAGTACATGGAGAAAAGAGAGTTCAGTCAACTGAGAACAAAAAATAACTTTCTCAAGACACAAGATCCTAGAAGAGAAAAAAGCATAAAGCTGAGCGCAAGCGAACACACACACACACACACACACACACACACACACACCTTGGATATTAGCTTATAATTATACTGACGTTTAACCATTAAGCTCTTAAAATGTATTTTTGAAATTTTATTGCCATATTTTAGTAGTGACAAACTGCTGATGTTTCCAAAATAACACATACATCAAACCAGAAAAAATTTGATTTAGGAACCAAACCCAGGCTGTCATGGTGAAAAAAGAGGCAGAATCTTAGCTACTGTGTGGGGCAACCACCGTCGCACTTTCAACTTGGCTTTGCTAGCACAAGTGACCTTGTTATATACATAAAAGCCTCAGGTAGTTAATGTCATTTTTACCTTTTGCTGGTAGTTTTTCTTTTTCAACCACACCAAAAAAAAAAAAAAAAAAAAAAAACAATAGATAACAACAACAGAAACAGTAAAGCAAAGAAACAATTGCGCAATTTATACGATTACTGGATGTTCTAGTGATAAAGATAAACTAACACCAGTTGGTTGTTAATCTTAACTTCTAGCTATTAAAGATAATTTCCAAGACAAAACCACAATTGAGATACATGCTTAGGAATGGGGCCCAGGCTGAACACAGCTCTCTACCATCCTAGAGGCAGGAAAGACTCACACTCACTTTCCCTGCGAGAAGTGAGCTGAAACTCCAAAAAGGAGTTGCTGCTCTACATTTTCATAGAGCAGAAAATTCACCTTTTTTGTTGGAAGCAACTGAGACTCCAGATACGTTATATAATATACAACAGAAAAGGATTTCACAACAAAACAAACCTTAGATATTAACCAAATTTTGGGAAATCAGGGATTCTCTGCAGGGGGATCTCCCTGACCTCAGCAAATTGTCCTATTGGTTTCAGCAATGAAGATAGCTCAAGCTGGAACCTAGCACCCTTAGGAGGTTTGTCAATGATCAGGGCCCCCTCCACTCAGAGTCCGTTCCCTTGGTCACCAAATTGGTAAATCCAAAGGAATCAGAAACAGGTCTCAATCAATTTGGAAGTATATTTTGCCAAGGTGAAGAATGCACCAGGAAGACAGGCCCGTGCCTTTCTCCAAAGATGATTTTGAGGGCTTCTGTATTTAAAGGGTGAAAACAGGCTGAAGGAGGAGAGGGTATGGTCACATTAAAGATTCCACATGCTGCCAGGAAGAAAGAAGCAGGTAGGGGAATAGCCAACTGTGTATTTGTCTTGCACTCAGTAAATTGACAATATAAGGTGAATGGTGATATCACTTTTATGTACATAGCAAAGTGACACCAAACTGGGAGAACAAGGAAGACTTCTGGAGTAACCCCTTAGAGCATATTTGTAATAGAAGCTGGCAGGTAGGAAGTTAGCAGTGTAGGCAAAGCACATTGCATGTAGCTCAGCAAGGAAGTCCAGAGCTAGGGGAAGACACCAGGATTAGAAGGACATCTCCATTTCAAAAACAAAGCTAAATTGAATAACCATGTCTACAATTGTTGTTTAACAGAATCTTTTAACTAACTTAAATTGTTAATACTGAGATAATGTCAACCTCAATCATCACTTTGCAACAATCCTGTAAAGACTTGTGTGTCTGCAGTTAAATTTTGTGGCATTTCTGTGCCTACTTTGTATTCATAAGGAACAAAAACATATAGGGATAAAATTTATAAATAACCAGAATTTTAAGTTTTCCTAAAGTTTGGGACTTCAAACTATCAACAAAGTATGGTTTCTGTAAAAACAACTACTGAAAATCTCATAAATTTTAAAATATTTTGTATTAGAAATATCTAGATGTACAGAGATAATTAAAACTTAGTGGTAAAAATAGATCTAATTCAGCTACATAAAAAAAGAAGATGTGAGAAGCAATAATAGTGGCTAACATTTATCAAGCACTTACTATATGCCAGACATTGTTCTAGTGTTTTATTTGTGTGAGTAGATTTTTCTTCCTTACCACAATTCTATCAACCAGGTGCTGTTATTTCCCTTTTGCAGATGAAAAAACACCTAGGTCTAGAAAAGGCAAATGACGTTCTCTAGTTTCAAAGCCGGTAAGTGATGAAACCAAGGTCTGAATTCACGCAGCCTGATTCCAAATTCCACACTCTCAACTCTGTTCCATCATGCTAAAGTAATTGTCGATTTTTGTACTATTACTACCCTTATGATGTGTGGCCTATTTAATGATGTACCTTATTCCATATTATTCAGTATCCAACAACCATGGGACTTGGTTTATGTGCATGTGCACACACTAATACACATCTGGTTACTGACTTGCACATACAGACTCAGTATATGGAAGTGAAAACAGCACAAGTAGATAAACCCATTTAAATAAAATAACACACTTCAATTATTTTCTACCCTTTTACTTCAATATTTTTTAAATTGAACCAACTAAGTTACGTAGAACCTTCCTTTATATCCTTCATCATATACTTGTTCTTTCTGCTCTTCAAATTTCCTGTACCTCTACATTGTAATAAAAAGTCTTTAACAACACAGAAATAATGCATTATTATTAAAAAAAATTAGAGCAAAATAAAAAGTTCCCCCTTTGTTCCTTCATTCCCACTCCCCTTCTGAAGTAACTACATATGTAACCACCACTAAGATTGGTATCCCACAGGCATTATTCTGGGTCTCTTTTCTCCAGCCATAGTGACCTTTTTGTTATTCCTCAAACATGCCAAGCACACTTCTGACTTGGGGAATTTCTCACTTCCTTGTTTCTCTTCTAAAACATTCTTCTTCCAGATTTTTGTGCTTTCATCTCATTCAGATTTCTGTTTAAACATTACCTCATCCCTGATGCCCCCATGTAAAATAGCATTCTCTATGCATAACTCTTTCACCTGTTTGATTTTTATAATGTTTATCACCAGCTGAAAATAACAGCCCAAAGCACACTTGTGAATAGGTGCCTGTCTGTGCATATGTGTGCTTAATGCCTTAAAACAACAAATGTATTATGTCAGAGATCTGAAACTCAAAAGCCTGAAATGGGTGTCAGTGAACTAAACTTAGGATATTGGCAAGACCGTATTTCTTTCTGGAAATGTTTGGGACAATATGTTTCTTTACCTTTTCCAATTTCTAGAGGGTGTCCAAATTCCTTGGCTCGTGGCCCTTTTCCATGTTCAAAGCTAGTAATGTCCACATCCCATGGACCCTAAGTCTTTTGCTTCCCTTTTCCACATTTCAAGGAACCTTGTGATTACATTGGATTCACTAGGCCAGATAAAGTCAATCTCTTTATTTTCTGTTTAGCAACTTTAATTCCATCTGCAACATTAATACCCCCTTGCCGTGTTACCTGATATATTCACAAGTTGTGGCGATTAGGACCTGGATGTCTTTAAGGGTCATTATTCTGTCCAATGTTATATTATCTGCAACACTATATATACATTATATTGCACATAACACTATCTATTATTTTATATATGTTATATCATATACAACACTATATATATATATGATTAATATTGAGTGTCAACTTGATTGGATTGAAAGATTCAAGGTATTGTTCCTGGGTGTGCATGTGAGGATGTTGCCAAAAAAGATTAAAATTTGAGTCAGTGGACCGGGAGAGGTAGACCCACCCTCAACCTGGGTGCGCACCATCTAATCGGCTGCTGGCAGTGCTAGAATAAAGCAGGCAGAAGAAAGTGGAAGGACTTGACTTGCTGAGTCTTTTGGTTTTCATCTTTCTCTCATGCTGAATGCTTCCTGCCCTCGAACATCAGACTCCAAGTTATTCAGCTTTTGGTCTTTTGGACTTACACCAGTGTTTTGCCAAGGGCTCTTGGGCTTTCAGCCATAGACTGAACTTTGTAATGGCAGCTTTCCTTCTGAGGTTTTGGGACTCAGACTGGCTTCCCTGCTCCTTAGCTTGCAAAAGGCCTATCATGTGGTAACCGTGTGAGTCAGTTCTCCTTCATAAACTCCCTTTCCTGTATACATTGAATGTATTAGTTCTATCCCTCTAGAGAACCATAATATATATATTTATATAAACATATATGTAAATATATTTTTATGTATATAAAGAATACATATATTCTCTCTAGTACAGAGGGATAGACAATAAATTATATATGTATGTATATTATACATTACATATATATGTAATTTATATTATATGTCTATATGTATATGATATATTACATATATATGTAATTTATTTATCTCTCTGTACCATAACATAAACTCCATGAAAACATAGGTGTTTGATTCATTGCCTTCTGTGTCAAACATTATGAGTGTTAGTATATAATTGCTGAATGTCTGAAAGGATAGATGAATAAATATTTTTGTTGTCAATATCCTGTTCCAAGTTGGGGAAATGTCTGCCACTGCTGCTGCTTCTCCTTTTCCTTTTTCTTCCTCTTTTTCCCTTTTCATACTTGTGTTAATATTACTTTTGTATAATTACTAGAAAGAAAATGAAATCCCTAGTAATCCAACTTACAAAGGATGTGAAGGACCTCTTCAAGGGGAACCACAAACCACTGCTCAACGAAATAAATGAGAAAACAAACAAATGGAAGAACAGTCCATGCTTATGGATAGGAAGAATCAATATTGTGAAAATGGCCATACTCCCCACGATAATTTATAGATTCAATGCCATCCCCATCAAGCTACAAATGACACTCTTCAAGAATTGGAGAAAACTACTTTAAAGTTCATATGGAACCAAAAAAGAACCCGCATTGCCAAGACAATCCTAAGCAAAAAGAACAAAGTTGGAGGCATTACACTACCTGACTTCAAATATACTACAAGGCTACAGTAACCAAAACAGCATAGTACTGGTAGCAAAACAGATACATAGACCAATGGAACAGAACAGAGGCTTCAGAAATAACATCACACATCTACAACCATCTGAACCTTGACAAACCTGACAAAAACAAGAAATGGGGAAAGGATTCCCTATTTAATAAATTGTGCTGGGAAAACTGGCTAGCCATATGTAGAAAGCTGAAACAAGATCCCTTCCTTACACCTTATATAAAAATTAATTCAAGGTGGATTAAAGACATAAATGTTAGACCAACACCATAAAAACCCTAGAAGAAAACCTAGGCAATACCACTCAGGCCATAGGCATGGGCAAGGACTACATGACTAAAACACCAAAAGCAATGGCAACAAAAGCCAAAATAGACAAATGGGATCCAATTAAACTAAAGAGCTTCTGCATGGTATAAGAAGCTACCATCAGAGTGAACAGGCAACCTACAAAATGGGAGAAAACTTCTGCAATTTACCCATCCGACAAAGGACTAATATCCAGAATCCAGAAGAACTCAAACAAACAACCTATCAAAAAGTAGGCAAAGGATATGAACAGATACTTCTCAAAAGAAGACATTTATGCAGCCAACAGACACATGAAATAATGCTCATCATACTGGTCATCAGAGAAATTCAAATCAAAACCACGGTGAGATGCTATCTCATGACAGTTAAAATGGCAATCATTAAAAAGTCAGGAAACAACAGATGCTGGAGAGGATATGGAGAAAAAGGAATACTTATACACCGTTGGTGAGAGTGTAAATTAGTTCAACCATTCTGGAAGACAGTGTGGCAATTCATCAAGGATCTAGAACTAGAAATACCAGTTGACCCAGCAATCCCATTACTGGGTATATACCGAAAGGATTATAAATGATGCTACTATAAAGACACACGCACATGTATGTTGATTGTGGCACTATTCACAATAACAAAGAAATGGAACCATACAAATGTCCATCAATGATAGACTGGATTAAGAAAATGTGGCACATACACACCATAGAATACTATGCAGCCATAAAAACGGATGAGTTCATGTCCTTTGCAGGGACATGGATGAAGCTGGAAAGCAACATTCTCAGCAAACCATCACAAGGATAGAAAACCAAACACCACATGTTCTCACTCATAGGTGGGAATTGAACAATGAGATCACTTGGACACAGGGCAGGGAACATCATATACCACGGCCTGTTGGGGGCTGGGGGCCTGGGGGGGATAGCATCAGGAGACATACCTAATGTAAACGATGAGTTGATGGGTGCAGGAAACCAACATGACACATGTGTACCTATGTATCAAACCTGCACTTTGTGCACGTGTACCCTAGAACTTAAAGTATAATAAATAAATAAATAAACAAATAAATAAATAAATATAAATAAAAAGAATATATTGGCTGGGTGCAGTGGCTCACACCTGTAATCTCAGCACTTTGGGAGGCCAAGGTGGGTGCATCATGAGGTCAGGAGATCAAGACCATCCTGGCCAACATGGTGAAACCCCATCTCTACTAAAAATACAAATTTAGTTGAGCATGGTGGCGCGTGCCTGTAATCCCAGTTACTTGTGAGGCTGAGGCAGAAGAATCACTTGAACCAGGGAGTCGGAGGATGCAGTGAGCTGAGATCACACCACTGCACTCCAGTCTGGTGACAGAGAGAGACTCTGTCTCAAAAAAAAAAAAAAAAAAAAAAAAAAAAATGAAGAAGAATGCATTATTTACAATAGTTTTAAGTAACATCAAGTATTTAGAAATAAATCTAACAAAACATATATAAATCTTTACATGGATAATTCTAAAACGTTTTTAGTGACATTTTATAAAATCTAAATAGCTGGAGAGTTGCATCATATTCATGGGCAGTAGACTTAATATTTGAAAATTTTGAATTATTTCCTAATTAATCTATGAATTCAGTGAATTTAATCAAAATCTTAACAACGTTTTCATCTAACTTAATAAGTTTATTTGAAAAGTCTATTAAAAATTTTAAAAACACCAAGAATACTGAAGTCATATCTGAAGAAAAGTAAAAAGAGATTACCTACTCGACCAAACATAATGCTTAATATGAAGCTTTAGGCAATATTAGGCAATATCTATCCCTGCCACAGGAATAAGTTAATTACCAAATGAATAGGTAATAGAGCTCCAAAGAGACTGATACATACAAACAGATTCATACCACTTTGATATAGAACAGAAGGCTCAACAGATAAATTGGAAAAATAGTGGCTAGTCAACAAACAGCTTAAAATAGCTATCCATAAGGGGGAATGTTGGAATTAAATTTCTGCTTCATATTCCACACAAAAATTAACTTCATATAAATGAAAGATGTTAATTTCAAAAGCAACATGTGTAGATATAAATCTTTCTCACTTTGGAAGAACAAGGTATTCATTAAGAAAACTTTTATTACTTGTACTCAATTATAAAATATAAAAAGTACAAGTACTTTTATTACTTGTACTCAATTATAAAATTATAGATCGGCTCAAATATGTTAAAATTAAAGACTTTTTGTGAGAAGTTCATTAAGAAAGTGAAAATACATTTAAAAGCCTACAAGATGTTCTTCTCACATATAATAATGAATTCATATTACAATATTTTCTTGGTATAAATAACTCATATAAATAAAAAAGACAAATAATCTAATATAAACATGGGCAAATATATGCACAGGTTTTCACAGAAGAGAAAACACATATGGATAATAAACATATGGAATGATGTTCAAACTCATTAGATATCAAGGAATACAAACCAAGACAAAAATGAAACGTCATTGCTTATTTAAATTGCAAAAATCAAGAAGTCAGAAAACACAAAGTGTGGGAGAGAACATACACTTAGATTTTCACTTCTATGTTGCTGGTGATCAAGTAAATTTGTGTAGCCACTTTAAAAAGAAACAACATTGTCTTCTAAAATTGAACATTTATACACTCCATGTTCTAGCAATTTCAGTTCTAAGTATTACCAAGAAAAACTCTTGGTACAAGGTAAAATAATGCATTAGTCAATTTAAAAGAAAAGAGGTTAATTAACTTATGGTTCTGTGAGCTGTACAGGCTTCTGCTTCTAGGGAGACGTCAGAAAACTTACAATCATGGTGGAAGGCAAAGGGGAAGCAGGCATGTATTCTTACAGCTGGCAGAAGAGAGAAAGAGAGAGGATGGAGGTGCTACACACTTAAACAAACAGATCACAGGAGAACACTGTCAAAGAACAGCAAGGAAGAAGTCCGCCCACATGATGTAAGTATCTCTCACCAGGCCCTTCCTCCAACATTGAGGATTACTTGAGATTCTGTTGGACACCAGACAGCCAAACCTCATCATTCCACCCTGGACTCTTCCAATTCTCATGACTTTCTTAAATTTCAAAACACAATCATGCCTTCCCAGCAGTCCCCCAAAGTTTTAACTCACTACAGCATTAACTCATCTCTGTCTGAGAACTCCTCAGCCTGGACTTCATTGTCCATATGACTATCAGTCTTTCTATTTTTTTTTTTTTTTTTTTGAGACTTTCAAACTGTTCTAGCTGCTACCCATTACCCAGTTCCAAAGTTGCTTGCCCATTTTCTGGTATCTTTAGAGCAATACCCCACTTCTATGTACGAATTTTCTGTATTAGTCCGTTCTCAAACTGCTATAAAGAACTACCTGAGACTGAGTAATTTATTAAAATAAAAAAACAGGTTTAATCCGCTCCTGGTTTTGCAGGCTGTACAGGTTTCTCCTTCTGGGGAGGCCTCAGAAAACATAATCATGGTGGAAGGCAAAGAGAAAGCAGGCACATCTTCACATGGTGGGCAGAAGGAGGGAGAGGTGCTGCCCACTTTTAAACAAGCAGAACTCAGGATAACTCTATCACCAGAACAGAAAAGGGGATGTTTGCACCAATGATTCAATCACCTCCTACCAGGCTCCTCCTCCAGCATTGAGGATTACAATTCAACATGAGATTTGGGTGGGGACAAGAGCCAAACCATGTAAATCAGAAAATATGAATGAAAATATTTACAACAAAAGTATTTAGAATAAAACATCTCTAAAAGCAATCCAAAAAAGAAACCCAACGTGAGTAGAGAAATAAACTATATTACTATAATAAAATTTTACATAGCCTTTAAAATGCATAAAGTACTATATGAAATACTATTGATGAATCTTAACATTAAAATAATGAGTAAAAATGTAACTTGATGAACACCAAGATAGTCCTTTATGTGGTTAAAAGAATTAAACAATCTAAGTTTTAAAGAATGCATATAGATATTGCCAACTGACATTAAAAAATGGTGAAACAATCATCAACACATATTTAAGTTAGTCTTCATCTCAGATGAGAAGCAGCAGAAGCCAGGAAAGTAGAAAACAATGTAGGCTGATATAAATTTCTGTCTTGTTCTAGTTTCTGTGCTAAGTAGTAATTTCATGGGTGTTTGTTATGTATTTACAAATATATAAATATATCAATGAATGAATATATAATAAACAAATACATTAATATGGCTCAGTCAGTACATCAGTGTTTAAAATTGGTCATCAATCAATATTCTGGTGTCTAATGAGAAAAAATTAAATACAAAAGAACATACAATAGACTTTTGTTTTTTCATTTCTTTTCCCCTTTAAAAATATTGAGTGCAGATTTGATTCACTCGTTTTCAAGACATGTATTAAATACATAGTAATTATACCAAAGTAATATTAACACAAGTATGAAAAGGGAAAAAGAGGAAGAAAAAGGAAAAGGAGAAGCAGCAGCAGTGGCAGACATTTCCCCCATCTTGGAAGGGGGTATTGAGCACAAAAATATATTTATTCATCTATCCTTTCAGACATTCAGCTAATATATACTAACACTCATAATGTTTGACACAGAAGGCAATGAATCAAACACCTATGTTTTCATGGAGTTTATGTTATGGTACAGAGAGATAGATAAATAAATTACATATATATGTAATATCTCATATACATATATATACATATAATATAAATTACATACATATGTAATATATCATATACATATACATGCATATAATATAAATTACATATATATGTAATGTGTAATATACATACATATATAATTTATTGTCTATCTCTCTACTAGAGAGAATATATGTATTCTTTATATACATAAAAATATATTTACATATATGTTTATATAAATATATATATTATGGTTCTCTAGAGTGACAGAACTAATATGATCAATGTATACAGGAAAGGGAGTTTATGAAGGAGAACTGACTCACACAGTTACCACATGATAGGCCTTTTGCAAGCTAAGGAGCAGGGAAGCCAGTCTGAGTCCCAAAACCTCAGAAGGAAAGCTGCCATTACAAAGTTCAGTCTATGGCTGAAAGCCCAAGAGCCCTTGGCAAAACACTGGTGTAAGTCCAAAAGACCAAAAGCTGAATAACTTGGAGTCTGATGTTCGAGGGCAGGAAGCATTCAGCATGAGAGAAAGATGAAAACCAAAAGACTCAGCAAGTCAAGTCCTTCCACTTTCTTCTGCCTGCTTTATTCTAGCACTGCCAGCAGCCGATTAGATGGTGCGCACCCAGGTTGAGGGTGGGTCTACCTCTCCCGGTCCACTGACTCAAATTTTAATCTTTTTTGGCAACATCCTCACATGCACACCCAGGAACAATACCTTGAATCTTTCAATCCAATCAAGTTGACACTCAATATTAATCATATATATATATATAGTGTTGTATATGATATAACATATATAAAATAATAGATAGTGTTATGTGCAATATAATGTATATATAGTGTTGCAGATAATATAACATTGGACAGAATAATGACCCTTAAAGACATCCAGGTCCTAATCGCCACAACTTGTGAATATATCAGGTAACACGGCAAGGGGGTATTAATGTTGCAGATGGAATTAAAGTTGCTAAACAGAAAATAAAGAGATTGACTTTATCTGGCCTAGTGAATCCAATGTAATCACAAGGTTCCTTGAAATGTGGAAAAGGGAAGCAAAAGACTTAGGGTCCATGGGATGTGGACATTACTAGCTTTGAACATGGAAAAGGGCCACGAGCCAAGGAATTTGGACACCCTCTAGAAATTGGAAAAGGTAAAGAAACATATTGTCCCAAACATTTCCAGAAAGAAATACGGTCTTGCCAATATCCTAAGTTTAGTTCACTGACACCCATTTCAGGCTTTTGAATTTCAGATCTCTGACATAATACATTTGTTGTTTTAAGGCATTAAGCACACATATGCACAGACAGGCACCTATTCACAAGTGTGCTTTGGGCTGTCATTTTCAGCTGGTGATAAACATTATAAAAATCAAACAGGTGAAAGAGTTATGCATAGAGAATGCTATTTTACATGGGGGCATCAGGGATGAAGTAATGTTTAAACAGAAATCTGAATGAGATGAAAGCACAAGACATCTGGAAGAAGAAGTTTTAGAAGAGAAACAAGGAAGTGAGAAATTCCCCAAGTCAGAAGTGTGCTTGGCATGTTTGAGGAATAACAAAAAGGTCACTATGGCTGGAGAAAAGAGACCCAGAATAATGCCTGTGGGATACCAATCTTAGTGGTGGTTACATATGTAGTTACTTCAGAAGGGGAGTGGGAATGAAGGAACAAAGGGGGAACTTTTTATTTTGCTCTAATTTTTTTTAATAATAATGCATTATTTCTGTGTTGTTAAAGACTTTTTATTACAATGTAGAGGTACAGGAAATTTGAAGAGCAGAAAGAACAAGTATAATGATGAAGGATATAAAGGAAGGTTCTACGTAACTTAGTTGGTTCAATTTAAAAAATATTGAAGTAAAAGGGTAGAAAATAATCGAAGTGTGTTATTTTATTTAAATGGGTTTATCTACTTGTGCTGTTTTCACTTCCATATACTGAGTCTGTATGTGCAAGTCAGTAACCAGATGTGTATTAGTGTGTGCACATGCATATAAACCAAGTCCCATGGTTGTTGGATACTGAATAATATGGAATAAGGTACATCATTAAATAGGCCACACATCATAAGGGTAGTAATAGTACAAAAATCGACAATTACTTTAGCATGATGGAACAGAGTTGAGAGTGTGGAATTTGGAATCAGGCTGCGTGAGTTCAGTCCTTGGTTTCATCACTTACCAACTTTGAAACCAGAGAACGTGATTTACCTTTTCTAGACCTAGGTGTTTTTTCATCTGCAAAAGGGAAATAACAGCACCTGGTTGATAGAATTGTGGTAAGGAAGAAAAATCTACTCACACAAATAAAATACTAGAACCATGTCTGGCATATAGTAAGTGCTTGATAAATGTTAGCCACTATTATTGCTTCTCACATCTTCTTTTTTTATGTAGCTGAATTAGATCTACTTTTACCATTAAGTTTTAATTATCTCTGTACGCCTAGATATTTCTACTAGAAAATATTTCAAAATTTATGAGATTTTCAGTAGTTGTTTTTACAGAAACCATACTTTGTTGATAGTTTGAAGTCCCAAACTTTAGGAAAACTTAAAATTCTGGTTATTTATAAATTTTATCCCTATATGTTTTTGTTCCTTATGAATACAAAGTAGGCACAGAAATGCCACAAAATTTAACTGCAGACACACAAGTCTTTACAGGATTGTTGCAAAGTGATGATTGAGGTTGACATTATCTCAGTATTAACAATTTAAGTTAGTTAAAAGATTCTGTTAAACAACAATTGTAGACATGATTATTGAATTTAGCTTTGTTTTTGAAATGGAGATGTCCTTCTAATCCTGGTGTCTTCCCCCAGCTCTGGACTTCTTTGCTGAGCTACATGCAATGTGCTGTGCCTACGCTGCTAACTTCCTACCTCCCAGCTTCTATTACAAATATGCTCTAAGGGGTTACTCCAGAAGTCTTCCTTGTTCTCCCAGTTTGGTGTCACTTTGCTATGTACATGAAAGTGATATCACCGTTCACCTTATATTGTCAATTTACTGAGTGCAAGACAAATACACAGTTGGCTATTCCCCTACCTGCTTCTTTCTTCCTGGCAGCATGTGGAATCTTTAATGTGACCATACCCTCTCCTCCTTCAGCCTGTTTTCACCCTTTAAATACAGAAGCCCTCAAAATCATCTTTGGAGAAAGGCACGGGCCTGTCTTCCTGGTGCATTCTTCACCTTGGCAAAATAAACTTCCAAATTGATTGAGACCTGTTTCTGATTCCTTTGGATTTACCAGTTTGGTGACCAAGGGAACGGACTCTGAGTGGAGGGGGCCCTGATCATTGACAAACCTCCTAAGGGTGCTAGGTTCCAGCTTGAGCTATCTTCATTGCTGAAACCAATAGGACAATTTGCTGAGGTCAGGGAGATCCCCCTGCAGAGAATCCCTGATTTCCCAAAATTTGGTTAATATCTAAGGTTTGTTTTGTTGTGAAATCCTTTTCTGTTGTATATTATATAACGTATCTGGAGTCTCAGTTGCTTCCAACAAAAAAGGTGAATTTTCTGCTCTATGAAAATGTAGAGCAGCAACTCCTTTTTGGAGTTTCAGCTCACTTCTCGCAGGGAAAGTGAGTGTGAGTCTTTCCTGCCTCTAGGATGGTAGAGAGCTGTGTTCAGCCTGGGCCCCATTCCTAAGCATGTATCTCAATTGTGGTTTTGTCTTGGAAATTATCTTTAATAGCTAGAAGTTAAGATTAACAACCAACTGGTGTTAGTTTATCTTTATCACTAGAACATCCAGTAATCGTATAAATTGCGCAATTGTTTCTTTGCTTTACTGTTTCTGTTGTTTGTTATCTATTGTTTTTTTTTTTTTTTTTTTTTGGTGTGGTTGAAAAAGAAAAACTACCAGCAAAAGGTAAAAATGACATTAACTACCTGAGGCTTTTATGTATATAACAAGGTCACTTGTGCTAGCAAAGCCAAGTTGAAAGTTCGACGGTGGTTGCCCCACACAGTAGCTAAGATTCTGCCTCTTTTTTCACCATGACAACCTGGGTTTGGTTCCTAAATAAATTTTTTCTGGTTTGATATATGTGTTATTTTCGAAACATCAGCAGTTTGTCACTACTAAAATATGGCAATAAAATTTCTAAAATACATTTTAAGAGCTTAATGGTTAAAAGTCAGTATAATTATAAGCTAATATCCAAGGGGTGTGTGTGTGTGTGTGTGTGTGTGTGTTCGCTTGCGCTCAGCTTTATGCTTTTTTTCTCTTCTAGGATCTTGTGTCTTGAGAAAGTTATTTTTTGTTCTCAGTTGACTGAACTCTCTTTTCTCCATGTACTTCTGCCTGTCTCTCCTTCCTCTTGCCACACTTGACTGCGTGAGGGATCTAAAATCATTTCTAGCAGCCTGAGATGCCTTAAGAAAATAGAGGTTCCCTCCCAGACTCCTTTTTGGGAGACACCTCTGTTATATCCAGACACATTTCTCACATCTTAAACTGCTTGCTTTTGTATTGTGTTACCGAATTTTTTTTTTTTTTTTCACTAAAATAGTTATTACAACAGGTGCTATTCTTGGGTGGGTTAAATACAAAAGTGTGTGGTTTAGACAGGTAGAGAAACATCTTTGTAACAAAGTGCACTGTAAAAGCATTGCACGGCCTACTGTTACGATGCCTCTCTCTTTCTGCAGACCTAGGGTACAGTGTGGGCTCTGTGCAGAGCTCAGAGATCCAGTTAAAAGATAAAAACTAAATTTTAAACTACCTGTCTAAATACAACTGGCCTGGTAAACAATTCCAAGGTACTTTCTACAATTTTACGTTTGACTTGGCATCCATTTTTAATCTTCCTCTAGCACACCAGACACTCTCTCTGTACCTTGAGATGTAAATTTTGCTATCTGCTTTTCACTTAAGAGTTGTTCCTTTAGTATCCAAATTTAAGGCTGTCTAGCTATCGATTGCCTAGGGTAATGAAACAGTTTATAAGAAATTGAAAGTCTAAAATATCTAAATTGGAAGTGTAAAATATCTAAAATATGAATCTGTAAGTTCTACTTTTATCTGCATTACTAATATGTCTATTTATTTATTTGTTATGTATATAATGCTTGCTACTTTTAACCACTGAAAATATGAGTTCTAACGGATTGGATTTTTAAAAGCACTTAAATCAAATACTTTATCAAAATATAGAAAATAGAAAAGCCCAAATGCTTTTTCCAAGTTCATGTGACTTCAGTAAATCCTTAACAAATAATGTGTTTTTAAATTGTTGGTAAAATAAAATTAGAAATGTCTTAGAATTGTCAATACACATTATTGTCTAGATTTCTTGGCCATGCAGTTTAATATTTATGTCTGCTAGATATTATAAGGTGTCCAAATTTGGCAGGAGGGTTATGAAGCTTGCTCCAAAGGAAAATTATCTTTGCGTATTTTCTGTGCACATAAGGCTTTGAATTTTGTTGGGTTAATAAAATGACTAACTTTTGAGTTATTGGCAAAACAAACAAACAAAAACATTTACCTAACCTTAATGCTCTTGCTTAGGTAAACACCAGAAATCAGACGCTATAAAATAATTAACAGATAAATAATATTAAAAATTGACTATCACAGTTTTCTTGAATAAACTAGGTAAACTATACTTAAAAAACTAGTGAATTAGGTAAATGTAATGGAATAAATGCTTATAAATAAATTTGTCATATGATTTATAATCTAGTTATGATATTAAATAATAAATATTAATTAAATATCTAAGTCATTTCTAATTTTTTTTAATTTTAGGAAAATATTTTTCTAGAAAATGTGTTTTTATTTAAAGGAAAGTTATTTTTGTCTAATGTAAAGATTATTTAAATTTTATGAAACCAAGTAATAGGAATTAGTATAGAAATGTTTTAAAGTTGTAGATATGAGGTATTTTTGATAAGAAAACTTAAAGAAAAAGTAATTTTATATGAGAAATAATCTCATATGATTATTTTTTTCTAAGATAAAATGAGAGAGATGTTTAAGATAAAACAGAGAGGGATGTTTAAAATAAAATAAGAGGGATGTTTAAGATAAAGCACAAAGTCCAAGCATGTCATAAATTATTTGTATAACTTGTAATAAAATTTGTAAAAAGAGGATTTATGAGAAAAAAAACTACATGTTATCATGTTTTCTGTAATTCAAAGGAAATTATTTATAATAGTGATTCTAGATATTGGGCTTTGATATAAAAAAACTCATACACTAAAGAATTGGTTAGAACAACAAAATTTTCTTAAGGTATTGATTTACTCTTCATAAAATTATGAGAGGTTTTACTTTTTTTAACCCCAAAGTTTGACTTTTATTGTGTCTCACTATTTTCAGCTTTCTCTTCCCTTTGAGAAGGACTGAGATAACTGTCTTCTTCAAATTTTATCAGCTTCTGTAATTTTTTTCCCTCAGATTCTACTGCTATTTGGGCCCTATGCTAAAAAATGTGTAAATGAAATGGTTTCTTTTAATACAACATTCTGTGCTCTTGGCTTTAAATTGTTCTATGGAACAAAATATTTTCATTTATGACCCAGGACACATTCTTTCTATGTCTAAGTAATTCAAGTACAGTTTACATTAGTTTTGACTTGCAGGTTTTTTAAAAGGGCTCCTCATTGGGAAAAGCAAGCATACTGTAGAATGTTATTTATTTATTTATTTATTTACTTTTTGTCTTTTGGTAACTGACCTAACAGATTTTACATTCTATTAAAAAAAAAAGCCTATGTCATTGTTATTAAGTTTTGATTCCCTTAGAAAAACAGATTTTTTTTTTTAAATTAAAGTGGTTACATCCATGTAACTTCCTGTATTTCTTTCAAAGTCCTTATTCTGTTAAGTAGCAGGGCTTTTAATTCTGGGTCTAAAAGAGACACCAAGTCCTACTAAATCTTAAACCCTAACAGCAGGTAAACCTTCATCTTCAAATGCAGAAAAAGATGACAATCAAAATTAACCGCATTCTTGAGACACAGGGCCAGAAATTAAAGCTGTTAAACCCCTCTGGGCTCAGGAACTGTCACAGAAGACATGGGTGCATGAGATTGTAACCATCAATTTTGAGAGCGATAAACATAGTTCAGAGTTTCTCTATAAATTAAACATTAATATTACAGGCACACTGATGAAAGACAGCATCAAGGCCCATGCATCTGATTAATGAGTTTCTTGGGGCATTAACCCATTTTTTGATATAATAAAATTAAAACATGATAAAAAGGTGTATGAAATGTATTTCTTATAGTCAATATGATTAAAATTTAATAATTTGTTTATGAGATTTGAGAAACACATTTAATTGGTCTCATGCTGTTTTTAGTAGGTCTTATTGTTTGGGAAATTAAATCTTCTTAGTAAAACAATGAAGATTTTTGCCTTTATTTTTTAAATCTTTGAGTTATCACTTTGGGTAATGAATGACTCATTTTACAGTAACTTGTGATCCTATTTTGTGATATTAAGATTTTAATTTTTGATATTTGACAGATTTTCCAATTTCAAATTATAAAGATAGTACTTTTGACTTCATTAATTTATTGATATTAGGTCTCCTGAAGTCCAGAAGAGATATATTTGGCTTGTTTGATATAATAAAGTTATACAGAAAGCATTGTCAAATAAAAATTTGTGTTTAACCTTCTTTGGATTATATTATATTTATATAAATGTGTTATTAGAATGTGTTCCAAAAATGTGTGATATTCCTGTGATTCTGATATGTCTTAGTGTTATTAGTAGTCATTATGATTATTATGTAAAATTGTATGCCACAAAGGTAATCAAATTTACTTGTCAATTGTGTCTTTAACCATGGCTGTTCTAAGACTTTTGTCATCCACAACTGTTTTATTTTCATTTTTTTATAGGACAGTTTATAATCAGCTATAGTACTCTGAGGAGTACTCTTAAATATAGGTTTTAATAAATTTAAATATTGTGCCATTGAAATAGAGAGAAAAATTTCCAGGACTTTCATGGAGAACTGATGTATTCATAAAGTTTAGTGATCCAGTACTGAGTGGAACATGGAGTTAATTGCATGAACAAAAATAATAGAAGACTGAAGTAATTCTTTATGATTTTTGTTTAAAATATTTGCTGTGGGCCGGGCACAGTGGCTCATGCCTGTAATCCCAGCACTTTGGGAGGCCGAGACGGGCGGATCACAAGGTCAGATGGAGACCACCCTGACTAACACAGTGAAACCCCATCTCTACTAAAAATACAAAAAAAAAATTAGCCGGGAGTGGTGGCGGGCACCTGTAGTCCCAGCTACTGGGGAGGCTGAGGCCGGACAACGGCATGAACCCGGAAGGCGGAGCTTGTAGTGAGCCGAGATCGCACCACTGCACTCTAGCCTGGGCGACAGAGCGAGACTCCACCTCAAAAAAATAAAATAAATAAAATAAAATAAAATAAAATAAAATATTTGCTGATTGTTTTTATTTTTCAGAGTCAGGAAATCTTTCCTTTTAAGCTATTTACAGCTTTAACAGTTTAGTAAAGCATACTCTTATGAACAAAATTTAGAATGTCATTCCTTTCTATAAACTTGGTTACTCCAAAATTTGGAAACTATTTTGTAAGTATCCTTAATTTATGAGAATATTTGCATACATATACTAAGAATCTGTTTTATTTTATTACCAGGAATAACTGAAGACACTGATTATTTTATCAAGGTTTTGACTGAAATAGTATTTTCAGATTGCCTTGAGAAAAATGATGCTCTGTGGAGACAATGAAAGCCCCTTGTATAAACTAGCCCCGTATCTTGTTCTTTACAGAGTCAAGACCTGTGGTAAGTAAACAATGTAACTTTCTGACAGGCCCAGGAACCCCAGGTTTCCTTGGGACCTCAGAAAGAGAATAATTCACGTAGCTATTTGCAGGCTCAGATAAATTCTTGGCTAGGCTTCAAGATTTTATGAACGTCTAATCTTAGATTCCTTGTGAAAAAGATTTCAGCAAAGCCAATTTTACAAAAAGAGAGAGACAGCCTATATGCCAAATGATTATTCTTATTGCACTTTATGTAAATAATCAAACCAAGTGTAATAGTACTAAAAATTATTTTACAAATAAATTGGTCCTACTATAATTTTGCCTTTAATAAAACTGGGGAATTGAACAGAAAAATTATGTTTCTATAAACTATAGTATGCCTGTTACTCAATTCTAGTCTTCCCTGAGGTTTATCCATTTTTATTATTTTCTACAATTTGGACTAAATTCTAAAATCGTTTCTTGCTACAAGTCTCCAAAATAATGTTTTAAATTGTTTTCACTCTTTATTTTTCTTTTTTCTTTCATGTTTCTAATTTGAAATTAATAAATATTAAGCTGTGATTTCTATTAAAGCCCTCTGGATGCAAACTAGACAACTTAAACTTCAGAAGAAAATAACAAGAACCTATTTATAGACATAAATCACCCTCTAACTGCCTACTGACAATACACTTCAGAGTGATATTGCCTATATCAGTTTACCAAGATTGTTCTCCATTTCGCTATTTCTTATTTTCTCTCTTCCGCCTCCTATTTTTTCTTCTAAAATGCTTTTTAAATTTAAATTTTTTTTTTTTTTTTACAGAAAAGGGAGCAGAAACATAAAGAAAAATAAAAACTTGGCACTCCAATTCACTATGCCCGCAGAAACAAAATTAAGCTAAAAACTGAGTCCTGCAAGCAGCTGTCTTTCCTTTTGTTCCTAAGCATATAGCTACAGATGAAAGGTTAAATATTTCCACAGGTACCTATTCTATGTTCAGCTTATTTTGTGTTAAGTGCCATTTTACTGAGCACAAGGCAAATGAATGATTGACTATTCCCTTACCTGCTCCTTTTTCTCTGGCAACATGTGGATTCAGTAATGTGACCATTCATTCCCACTTTTCCATCCTGCCTACTTTTCTCCTTTAAATATTGAAGCCCTCAAAATCATCTTTGGAGAAATGTCCAGCTGTGTCTCCCAGGTGCATCCTTAACCTGGGTAAGGTAAATTTCTAAATTGATTGAGAGTTGCCTCAGGTCCTTTGTGGTTTAGAATCCAATCTCTGTGGTCTTTATTAAACTAGATAGGACTACACATGTGACTAAATAAAAATATATATCTAGAGGAAATCAACTAATTTCTTGATTTCCTCAAGACTTCCCTGTGGAGACTTAAAGGCTTTGACTTGGGTACCAGGGTTTTCAATTCACAATGTAGGTTACTTCAGGCAAATTTCTCAGATTGGCTGAGTCTTGGCTTCCCCATTCAGCTCTGTGCTTAGGAGTACTTGCTCCTGTTTATCAAATTACCAGTATAATTTAATACCTCACAGTTTTGTATCAAAAGCAAAAGGCAGAATTATGACATTTACCCACTTGTAAATGGAAAAATGAAGTGGCTTTTCTAAGTTATCAACTAGATTTTTGTCCCAGGTCTTTTGACTATTATAGATCTCTCTTTCATCAGCCTAAATTACTTATCAGAATTATTTAAAATGCTATTTTTTAAAGGAATATTTAAATAGGTCAGTATCACAATGTAGTTGGCAAAACATTAATATTCTAGATTTATAGGTTAATTCAAAGTATTTTTAACATATTATTCATTGCACATTTTTTATTTTAATCACATTCATAAGTAACTTTTGATCAATCCGAAACCAGAGAAGCTATCAAAATATTTCTAAATTTTTCACATTGATAAACTACAAAGCATCAAAAATTTCACCAAATAAATTCTTTATCTGATTAAAAGACTGATTTAATTCAAGATACGTATCATTTTATTAATATTGGCATCATGAAGGGATGTTGAATTTTATCACTTTTTGCATCTAGTGAGATAATCATATGGTTTTTGTCTTTAGATCTCTTTATGTGATGAATTACGTTTATTGATGTTCATATATAGAAATAGACTTGCATCCCAGGGATGAAGCCATCTTTACCGTGGAGGATAAACTGTGGAGGATAAGCTGTGTGTGTTTGTGTGTGTGTGTGTGTGTAAAGCTTCATTTCCTTCTAGTGCTTAAAAAAAGTCAAATTAATAAAAGACAAATACCATTTCCACAATTTACAGTACTTGGCTTCTGGATTCACTTTGCCTATATTTTATTGATGATTTTTGCATCAATGTTTATCAGAAATATTAGCCTGAAGTTTTGTTTTCGTTGTTTTGTGTCTCTGCCAGGTTTTGGTATCAGGATGATTCTGGCCTCATAAAATGAATTAGGGAGGAGACTCTCCATTTCAATTGTTTGGAATACTTTGAATTCAGCTTTGAATCCATCTGTTCTTCAGCTTTTTGTGGTTTGAAGGCTGTTTATGACTGCCTCAATTTCACAACTTCTTATTGGTCTATTCAGGGATTCAACTTCTTTCAGATTTAGTCTTAGGAGGGCATATGTGCCCAGGAATTCATCCATTTCTTCTAGAATTTCTAGTTTATTTTCGTAGAGGTGTTTATAGTATTCTCTGATGGTTTTTTGTATTACTGTGGGGTCACTGTTGATATACCTTTTATTATTTTTATTGGGCCTATTTGATGATTCTCTCTTTAGTTCTTTATTAGTCTATCTAACAACCTATCCAGTTTATTATTTTTTCTCAGAAAATAACTCCTGGATTTATTAATTTTTTGAATTATTTTTGTTTTTTTCTATCTCCATTTCTACTGTGATCTTGGATATTTCTTTTCCTCTGCTAGCTTTTGGATTTGTTTGCTCTCAGTTCTGTAGTTCTTTTAGTTGTGATATTAAAGTGTCAATTTGAGATCTTTCTAGCTTTTCCATGTGGGCATTTAGTGCTATAAATTTCCCTTTTAACACTGCTTTAGCTGCATCCCAGAGATTCTGGTACCTTGTCTCTTTGTTCTCATTCGTTTCAAAGAACTTCTTTATTTCTGCCTTAATTTCATTATGTACTCAGGAGTTTTTCAGAAGTAGGCTGTTCAATTTTCATGTAGTCGTGTGGTTTTGAGTGAGTTTCTTAATCTTGAGTTGTCATTTGATTTCACTGTGGACTGAGAGACAATTTGGTACGATTTCAGTGTTTCTGCATTTGCTGAGGAGTGTTTTAGTTCCGATTATGATATTGATTTTAGAGTAAGTGTTGTGTGATGCTGAGAAGAATGTATATTCTGTTATTTTGGGGTGAAGAGTTCTGTAGATATCAATTATGTCCACTTGATCCAGATCTGAGTTCAAGTCCTGAATATCCATGTTAATTTTCTGTCTCAAAGATCTGTCTAATATTGATGGTTGAGTGTTACAGCCTCTATTATTGTGTGGAAGTTTAAATCTTTTTGTAGGTCTCTAATAATTTGTTTCATGAATATGCGTGCTCCTGTATTGGGTGCATAGATATTTAGGATAGTCAACTCTTCTTGTTGAATTGATCCCTTTTCAAAGATCTGTCTAATATTGATGGTTGAGTGTTACAGCCTCTATTATTGTGTGGAAGTTTAAATTTTTTTTAGGTCTCTAATAATTTGTTTCATGAATATGTGTGCTCCTGTATTGGGTGCATAGATATTTAGGATAGTCAACTCTTCTTGTTGAATTGATCCCTTTCCCATTATGTAATGCCTATTTTTTTATCTTTTGGACTTTTGTTGATTTAAAGTCTGTTTTGTAAGAAACCAGGATTGAAACCCCTGAGGTTTTTTGTTCTTCATTTGCTTGGTACATTTTCCTCTATTTCTTTATTTTGAACTTACTTCTGTCTTTGCATGTGAGATGTGTCTCTTGAATACAGAACACCAGTGGGCTTCACTGTTTATCCAGTTTTTCGTTCTGTCTTTTAATTGGGGTATTTAGCCCATTTACATTTAAGGTTAATGTCTTTATGTGTTAATTTAATCCTGTCATCATGATGCTACCTGATTATTCTGCAGACTTATTGATGTAGTTGCTTCATACTATCAATGGTCTTTGCACTTCAGTGTGTTTTTGCAGTGGCTGGTAACGGTTTTTTTTTTTTTTTTTTTTTTTTTTTTTAACACATATAGAACTTTTTGTTTTATGTCTAATAAAACTAAAACCACATGATGTTAGAATTAGAGAGTTAATCTCATATAGCCCCATAGGTCATATTTTTAAAAAGAGTTTTTAAAAATATATAGCATTTAAAAAATTTTTTAATGTGCTTTAAGTTCTAGGATACATATGCGGAATGTGCAGGTTTGTTACACAGGTATACACACACAATGGTGGTTTGCTGCACCTATCAACCTATCATCTACATTTCTCCCAATACTGTCCCTCCCCTAGCCCCTCACCCTCCAACAGGCCCCAGTGTGTGATGCCCCCTCCCTGTGTCCATGTGTTCTCATTGTTCAACTCCCACTTGTGACTGAGAACATGCGGTGTTTGGTTTTCTGTTCTTGTGTTAGTTTGCTGAGAATGATGGTTTCCAGTTTCATCCATGTCCCTGCAAAGGACACAAACTCATCATTTTTTATGGTTGCATAGTATTCCATGTTGTATATGTGCCACATTTTCTTCATCCAGTCTATCATTGATGGGCATTTGAGTTGGTTCCAAGTCTTTGCTATCATAAACAGTGTTGCAATAAACATACATGTGTATGTGTCTTTGTAGTAGAATGATTTACAATCCTATGGGTATATACCAAGTAATGGGATTGCTGAGTCAAATGGTATTTCTGTTTCTAGATCCCTAAGGAATTGACACACTGTCTTCCACAATGGTTGAACTAATTTACACTCCCACCAACAGTGTAAAAGCATTCCTATTTCTCTACATCCTCACCAGCATCTGTTGTTTCCTGACTTTTTAATGGTCACCATTCTAACTGGCATGAGATGGTATCTCATTGTGCTTTTGATTTGCATTTCTCTGACGACCAGTGATGATGAACTCTTTTTCATGTTTCTATGGTTCATAAATGTCTTCTTTTGAGAAGTATCTGTTCATATCCTTCATCCACTTTTTGATAGAGTTATTTGTTTTTGTCTTGTAAATTTGTTAAAGTTCTCTGTAGATTCTGGATATTTGTCCTTTGTCAGATTGATAGATTGCAAAAATTTTCTTCCATTCTTTGGGTTTCCAGTTCATGCTGATGATAGTTTCTTTTGCTGTAGAAGCTCTTTAGTCTAATTAGATCCCATTTCTCAATTTTGGCTTTTGTTGCCATTGCTTTTAGTGTTTTAGTCATGAAATCTTTGCCCATGCCTACGTCCTGAATGGTATTGCCTAGGTTTTCTTCTAGGTTTTTATGGTTTGAGGTCTAACATTTAAGTCTTAAATCCACCTTGAATTAATTTTTGGATAAGGTGTAAGGAAGGGGTCCAGTTTCCATTTTCTGCATATGGCTAGCCAGTTTTCCCAACACCACTTATTAACTAGGGAATCTTTTCCCTATTGCTTGTTTTTGTCAGGTTTGTCAAAGATCAGATGGTTGTAGATGTGTGACGTCATTTCTGAGGCCTCTTTTCGGTTCCATTGGTCTATATATCTGTTTTGGTACCAGTACCATGCTGTTTTGGTTACTGTAGGCTTGTAGTATAGTTTGAAGTCAGGTAGCATGATGCCTCCAGCTTTGTTCTTTTTGCTTTGTTCTTCTTGGCTATATGGGCTCTTTTTTGGTTCCATATGAAATTTAAAGTCGTTTTTTCTAATTGTGTGAAGAAAGTCAATGATAGCTTGATGGGGATAGCATTGAATCTATAAATTACTTTGGGCAGTATGGCCATTTTGCGATATTGATTCTTCCTAACCATAAGCATGGAATGTTTTTATATTTCTTTATGTCCTTTCTTATTTCCTTGAGCAGTGGTTTGTAGCTCTCCTTGAAGAGGTCCTTCACATCTGTTGTAAGTTGGATTCCTAGGTATTTTATTTTCTTTATAACAATTGTGAATGGAAGTTACTCATGATTTACCTCTATATTATTGATGTATCAGATTGCTTGTGATTTTTGCACAATTGTTTTGTATCCTGAGAGTTTGCTGAAGTTGCTTATCAGCTTAAGTAGATTTTGGGCTGAGACAAGGGGGCTTGCTAAATATACAATCATGTCATCTGCAAATAAAGACATATTGACTTTCTCTCTTCCTATTTGAATACCCTTCATTTCTTTTTTTTTTCTTTTGTAATGCCTTTTTAAAAATACTTTATGTTCTAGGGTACATGTGCACAACGTGCAGGTTTGTTACATATGTATACTTGTGCCATATTGGTGTGCCTCCTTCTCTTGTCTGATTACCCTGGTGAGAACTTCCAATACTATGTTGAATAGGAATGGTGAGAGAGGTCATCTTTGTCTTGTGCTGGTTTTCAAAGGGAATGCTTCCAACTTTTGTTCATTCAGTATGATATTATCTGTGGGTTTGTCATAAATAGCTCTTATTACGTTGAGATACATTCTATCAATACCTAGCTTACTGACAGTTTTTAGCATGAAGGGATGTGAAGGCCTTTTCTGCATCTATTGAGATAATCACGTGGGTTTTTTCATTGGTTCTGATTATGTGATGGCTTACATTTAGTGATGTGCATTTATTGAACAAGCCTTGCATCCCAGGGACGAAGCCGAGTTGATCGTGGTGGATAAGCTTTTTGATGTGCTGCTGGATTCGGTTTGCCAGTATTTTATTAAGGAGTTTCACACCAATATTCATCAGGGATATGGCCTTAAATTATCTTTTTTTGTTGTGTCTCTGCCAGGTTTTGGTATCAGGCCAAAAAATGAGTTAGGGAGGAGTCCCGCTTTTTCTATCATTTAGAATAGTTTCAGAAGGAATGGTACCGGCTCTTTTTTGTACATCTGGTAGAATTTGGCTGTGAATCCATCTGGTCCTGGGCTTTTTTTGGTTGGTAGGCTACTCATTACTTCCTTAATTTCAGAACATGCTATTGTTCTATTCAGAGATTCAACTTCTTCCTGGGTTAGACTTGGGAGGGTGTGTGTGTCCAGGAATATATCCATTTCTTCTAGATTTTCTTGTTTATTTTGTGTAGAGGTGTTTATAGTATTCTCTGATGGTAGTTTGTATTTCTGTGAGATCGGTGGTGATATCCCCTTTACCATCTTTTATTGTGTCTATTTGATTCTTCTCTTTTTTCATCTTTATTAGTCTGGCTACCGGTCTATTTTGTTGATCTATTCAAAAACCAACTCCTGGATTCACTGATTTTTTGAAGGGTTTTTCATGTTTGTATCTCCTTCAGTTTTGCTCCGATCTTAGTTATTTCCTGCCTTCTGCTAGCTTTTGAAATTGTTTGCTCTTGCTTCTCTAATTCTTTTAATTGTGGTGTTAGGGTGTGAATTTTAGATCCTTCCTGATTTCCCTTGTGGGCATTTAGTGCTATAAATTTTTATATAATCCCATATTTTTTGGAGGTTTTGTTCATTCCTTTTTATTTTTTTAAATTTCTAATATTTTCTGCCTGTCTTATTTCAGCAAGATAGTCTTCAAGCTAGGAAACTCCTTACTCTGCTTGGTCTATTCAGTTTTTGATACTTGTGTCTGCTTCATGAAGTTCTCATGTTGTGCTTTTCAGCTACATCATGTCATTTATGTTACTTTCTGAACTGGTTATTCTGGTTAATAGCTCCTGTAATGTTTTACTATGGTTTTTAGCATCTTTGCATTCGGTTAAAACATTCTCCTTTCGCTCAACGAAATTTGTTGTTACCCACCTTCTGAAGTCTACTTTTGTCAATTTATCCATCTCTGTCTCCATTCAGTTCTGTGCCCTTATTTGGGCACTGTTGCAATCATTTAAAGGAGAAGAGACACTCTGGCTTTTTGAGTTTTCAGAAGTTGTTTGTTTGTTTGTTTGTTCTGTAGTTGATGCTGTTGATTCTCTCTTATTTTCATGAGTTTGTCTAGCTTTGGACTTTGAGGCTGCTGACCTTTGGATGAGGTTTTTGTGGAAACTTTTTTGTTGATGCTGTTACTGTTGCTGCTTTCTGTTTGTTTGTTTTTCTTTTAATAGTCAGACTCCTCTTCTGTAAGACTGCTGTGGATCTCTGGGGGTCAATTCCAAACCGTAATCACCATTGAAGAATTGTTAGTAGGAGGTTAGTGCCTCATGCACCTAGAGGGGTCACCGAAGGAGGCTGCAGAACAGCAAGGATGGCTGCCTGCTGTTTTCTCTGGAATCATTGTTCCTGAGAGGCACCGACCTGATCCCAGCAGGAACACTCCTGTATAAGTTGTTTACTGACCCCTGTTGTGGGGTCTCACCCAGTCATGGGGTACAAGTTATGGGACATGCTTAATGAAGCACACTGGCTGCCATTGGTAGAGGTCATGTGCTGTGCTGGGGGGAATCCCACTCATGTGGGTATATTTCCTAACAAAGAGCAGCCTGAGAAATCAAGCTGCAAACATAGATAAGCAAGCTGAAAGCTTGCACAGGGGAATGCCACCAGCTGTGCTAGTAGAAAAGGGCTACATGGGGGCAGATGTGTCCAACATGGAGGCTTCATCTTCCTGTTTCTTAAACCACGTGTTCAGTAACAGAAAAATGGGCAACACAGTGCAGCTCAGATAGAGAACACACATACATAATAAAAAACTAGGTTAGAGAGTACCAGAAATTTGCACCCTGTGCAAATGGCACACTTACTCTAAACAGTTTTCCATGCCCAATGTAAATGAGACACTATCTTGTTACGAACTTATCTATAAAACTTCTTGTATTTCACCACAGATTTTGCAACCTATTTTTCTGACCCCTCTCTGCAGCAAGGGTTATTCTCTTTCATTTGCCTATGAAACTTCCACTTTCAACCTCACTCTTAGTATGTCTATGTCCTTATTCTCCTTGTCCATGGGAAAACTAACTTCAAATGTTGCTCCAGTCAATGAGGCTTTTTCACTGTGGGGGTTCACCCACAACCCAATGTAGATCCACTGGAAGGGTGAGTATATGAGTAAACCCCAATCCTGTACTTTCATTTATGAAGCTTCTCGCCCTTAGTTTTTTTCAAAATAAAAGATAAAAAATGGGTCCTGTCAGCCATTGAAGAATGATTAGCATGGCTGCCAGTCTATAAGATTCAGGGAAAAGGCTTGCCAGCGAAAACTTGGTGAATCTTCCTGTGCCTTCAGTGTGCTGAGTATGTTGGCTCTGTTTTGAACAGATTTTCTTTCATGGAGAGCCTAGTCATCACATGGGACTAGAAGAGATCCAGAGCCAACTGACAGTGTCCACCTGGGGTTATACCCTGGTGCTACCCAAAGACTCTTGGACTAACCCCTCCTCCAACTGCCCATTGGGCATCAGCAACAAGATCTCCAAGCTTTTTGTATTGCAATTTGTCTTCTTTCCTTTCCATGACCACCATGTCTTCTGTTCCCTCTCTGTATGCAATGCTGCAGGAATTTTTACAGTTCAGGGAAATAATCCTTTTAGGCAAGATCAGCAAAATCCACAGGAACCGGGAATATAGCTCGAGGGAATTCCATGTTTGGGATTATCCAGGAGCACAGGGTCTCCCCCTACCTCTGCAGTGAACGTCTCTCTCTCTCTCTCTCTCTCTCTGTTTGTTCCAGAGAGCACATGGTATTTCAAAGTTTACAGCCCTACTTGGTGGAATAGGAATCCCCCTCATGAGGAATCTTGCTGGCCCTTTTCCAAAACACTGGATTCCCAATTCTCCTCCCTTTTTGTGCCCCTCTGCTAGAGACCAGGCTTTATTCCTCTCCTATGAATGAGAAAACTCAACAATTAGGAGGAAAATATCCTCCAAAACCAAATTTTTGTCCTGATATTGTCCTATCAGGAGGAAAACTGCCACTCAGACCCCATATTTTTTGAAAGGTACCTGTTCTGCCTCCATTTACAATGTTATCTAAACAAGGGGATTTTATGTCCACAGTTAATCAGATCTACTGCCTTAGAATAAATACTTTATTCTGGGCCATAATAGCAAAATGTAAAACTTAACCCAGAACAATTCCTTTATTAACTGGCCTTACCCAAATACAACTATTACATAGTCTTTCCAACATCCATCTATCGGGCAGCCACATAGAACACACAAGACTAAGAAGTCAAGGGGAAATTACCAGTGGAGGACTAGAGATGCATTAGCTAGCATTACTAATCCCATCCCTTAGTTCCTCTGGATCCATGACTGAGGGTCATGCCTGCATCCATGGGCAACACCTTTAACAGATGCCAGGGTTCAGGGAACCAAGGAGAGAAAACAGTTGGGGGCATGCCCCCATTATCTTGCCCTCCACACTCGGCTATTCCAATGGAAAAAGAGACAAAAAGGATGTCTTATTCTCACTTCTCTTTCTAGATGAGGAACAGACCACCTTTGTCCTGCACTCCTCTGGAGTGCATTTGAAGGACTGGGACTCCTTTGGCCCTGAGACTTTGAATAAAAAGTGACTCATTTTCTTTTGTACATGGGTTTGGCCTTCTTACCATCTTAAACAAATCTGGCCTGAGTAGGGAAGCCTTGGTTAAAATACTATCCAACAATTCGATTTTTTCTGTAGATAGGAGAGTGGATGGTCTGAGGTCTCTTACATACAGGCTTTATTTGTCCTGTGAGACAAACTAGACCTTTGCAAGTATTGCACAATTAACCCAGGTCTTTTAGGAGTCATATCAGGCAGGCCCAAATGGAACAATTCCACAAAACTAGAACACTAACTTCCAAGGGTACCATCTGATGCAGCAATTGAGAGTCCTGGCCCTTCTTTTCCTTCTTATTTGGGGCTTCCTCCAACCATGGCATCTACTCCTCCAGTTCCACCATCTCTAAAACTTTCCACTTACCCAAATCCACTCTTACCCCTGCAGGAAATGCCCAATGGAGGTGATGCCACTAGGGTTCAAGTTTCCTTCTCATTATAGGACCTTATGCAGATAAAGGGAGAGTAGAGTCAATATTCTGGTGACCCCTATAGGGACATATAAGTTTTTCAAAATTTAACTCGGGTGTTTTACCTCACATGGAGGGATGTTATGCTGTTCCAAAGCAAACACTAACTGCTGGTGAAAGAAAAAAATGTAGCTATGCAGGCAGCAGAGAAGTTTGGAGGTGAGCAATATGTCTCCCAGAGCAGGCCAAAAAGGAGAAGAGAAAATAGGAAAAAAATAGGCCTCGAACCCAAAAGATGGGTAACTATCCAGGGGAGGACTAGCAGATAGACTTCACCCACATGTTCACAGTAGAGATCATCCAATACTTCCTCGTATGGGTAGACACTTCCAATAACTTGGTAGAAGCCTTTCCATGACATACTGAAAAGGGCTCTGAGGTAATAAAGTTGTTTGTTAATGAAATAACTCCCTGCTTTGGTCTACCTAAGTACCTCCAAAGTGGCAATGGTTCCTCTTTTAAGGCAACCATCATGCAGGCGATCTCCAAGGCACTAGGCATACAGTATCATCTCTATTGTGCTTGTAGACTCCAGTCTTCAGGAAAGGTAGAGAAGACGAATGATATTATTAAAAGACACCTCAGAAAACTATCCCAAGAAACTTACCTTCCTTCTGTCACTCTTTTTCCCATGGCTTTACTGCAGGTAGGAAATACGCCTTCAAAGTTAGGTCTGAGTCCTTTTAAAATGCTGTTTGGATAGCCTTTCCTTACAAATGATTTTCTAGCACACCAAGAGATTGACCTTTGAAGTGGTAAACATGTAACCTCCCTAGCTCACTTTCCACCCAAATTAACACAATTAGCAAAAGCCCAATCCAAGAAATAGGAAAACCTTTATTTAACCCAGGAGATTTGGTATTGGTAAATGCTGTCTCTTGTCTCTCTCTCCTTACCTAAAGCCCAGTTTTGAAAGGGCCCTACCCTGTTCTTCTCTCAACCACCTCAGTGGAAAACTTACAGGAATCAACTCCCGAATGCATCACATTTGAGTCAAAACCTGGAAAGCTGACAGAGCAACTCTTGATGTCTCAAAGGAATGTTCTGGATATCAATGTGAAGAGATAGGAGATCTTAAGCTGAAACCAAAAAATTAAGTAAATGAGTGAGGGCCACCCATCCTACTCAGTCCTACCTCTACCTTACTAGATACTTTCAATCATTTCCACCTTTCCTCTCGAGATTCACTGCCAGTTATTAGAATTTCTTTTTGATGCATATTTGCAGGGAGATTTTGATTACCCATGGGATTACATTTGTAACGTCATACACCCTTAAAGGGGAATTCTATATCTTGGCAAGTAAAATTTTAGATGAAAATTATTATTATGTAACTTTTGCAGAAATTGCTATACTCACTCTACTCTTTGCAGTAGGACTATACACTGTGGCACCCACAATGTGGAATTCTGGATGAAAAATTCTAATTGCTGTAATATTCTGCCTAATTTTCACCTGTATAACAGAATTAATAATTACAGGAAATATTTAGCCAAAATTAACACTAAAGTTACTCTGGCCGCTCAATCCAATGCCACTTACATTGGATTTACTTTGGAAAAATGGTGCTTCTTCATTAATGCGTCTAGTAAAGTACAGTGACACCTGGTGGAGACAATCCATATTACAACCCATCAAAATGGTCGCCAGGTACCAAACAAAGCCTGTCGCGGTTGTGGCCTATAATGCCCCCATTAATAATGGTTATCTTGATACTCACATCCAAACTCTGTATTCTAAACCTTCTTGTAAAATTTATTTCTTCTGACCTAGAAGCTATTAAATTCCAAATGGTGTTACAGATGAAACCATGCATGGACCCACCTTTCTTCCAAGGACCTTTTGATCCTCAAGAGGAGCCTTAACTGCTCTTCCCCACACCACACTCTTCTCCAGCAGGAAATGACCAGAAGAGTAGTATTACAACACCTGCTAAGAGCGGTCAAGGTTTTCACTCCTGAGTGGGAAGATGATACAGGACATAGAAAGAAATCATTTAGGCAGATACTGAGGGCAACAGAATCTTGGCAGAGTTTCCCTTCTAAGAAAAAAGCAGCCCCCCAAATCATTTCCAACGAAGAGGAGCCTGGGAATTGAGCTGCAAGCACAGATAAGCAAGTTGGAAGCTTGCACAGGGAAATGCCAGCAGCTGTGCCAATCAAAAAGGGCTACCTGCAGGCCAGGCATGTCCAAATGGAGGCTTCGTCTTCTTTTTTGTTGTTGCGACCACGTGTACAGTAACAGAGGAGTTTGCAACATGGTACAGCTCAGGCAGGGAATTCGCCTGCACAATTAAAGGATAAGCTGGGGGCTACCAAAAAGTTGCATCCCATGAAAATGGCACACCTGGTATAAACCGTGTTTTGCACCCTATGTAAATCAGGCACTGTCTCCTCATGATATCATGTATAAAACTCCCTACATTTCACTGTGCATCTAGAAACCCATTTTTCTGGGACCCCTCTCTGCAGCACAGAGCTATTCTCTTTCTTTTGCCTATTAAACTTCCACTCTCAACCTTATTCTTTGTGTGTCCATGTCCTTGTTCTCCTTGGCCAAGGAGACAACGAACCTCACATGTTACTTCTGACAATGAGACCATTTCATTATCATTCATGGGCCATTTGTTGATACAGTTGCCTCAAAATGTATTTGATTAATGTGTCACAGTTATTTCATAGATTCGTTTTATTCTTGGTTAAGTCTTGGAAGTACTGGAATTATGGGATGAATTAAAGAGCGTAGAGGGAGAGAACAATTGTGGAGAACTGAGAAATGTAGACCCAAAGCCAGGAAAATTAATGTAAGGCTTTATACTAATTTGAGTGAGTAAGATGCTGAGTGAGAATCTACTGAGAAGTTGTCAAAATAGCAATCCAGTCCCACACCCAGCAGCTTCTGACTCAGGAGAACAAACATAATGCTTTTTACATAAGCACTTCAAATAATTTTCAGGTACTCCTGGATTTAGAGAACCATCATAGCAGAAGAACGCTTTCCATCATTTTTATGGATTTGATTTTATTCTGAATGGAAATATGGTTTGAGTGTAATTCAGGCTAATGGTTTTCTCCTTATTTCATTCAAGACATGTCAGCATGTTTGGAGACTAATATATACGTATAATGAAGATAAAACAGTACAAATTAACTAACAACCTTTCTAATACATAAGCTAAAGATGCCAGTTGTAAAATTCTAGAATATTTTCAGAAGTCAAAGAGCATTCTCTGTGCCTTTTATCTCTTCCTAATTGTGTAAATAATTATATTGCTTATCTTGTGGTACTTATGGAAAAAGAAAAATGCATTAGATGCAAGATGCCATAAAACATGCTTCACTATCGATGTTATGCTAACAGCCATACATCTATTAGATCCAAAAATTTGGTTCAAACTATCAGCTTGTATTCGTTTCAAGAATAGCCTTCATAGTTCTGATGAAATATCGTGGCCTTTGAAGTCTGATCAACTTTGACGTCAATATGTCTCTTCTACTTGCCTGCAGTATAAACATTAGTAGGTTATTTACCCTTTCTGAGCATCATTGTGTGCCTCTATAAAGTAGGAAGTCAATATTTGGAATAAGGATTTAGGGTATGTAAAGTGCCTTACAAAATACCTTACAAAATATTTGTTATGGATTCAATACCTAATTAAATTAATTGTATGACATTTGCATTTTATAAATTTTTAAAGTAGTTAATTTATGTTAAATGAGTATAAATAAAATCTCTGAGATCTGTGCCCTGCAGATATGTCCAATAGGTTTTACCTCCGGAGTTCTCAGGTGTGTATGAAAGGCACCCAAGAGGAAACCATCAGGCTCAGAGCAGCCTTTCATGGCTTGCCCATCTCACCTCCCTTGGTGCTGATTAAGAGGCAGCTCCATAAAGTTACGCTCTCCTGAAAAGGATCCCGTGTCTCTGTACCCACCAATGCTCAAAGCTCTGGCATCATCAAGACTAATCCAACCATGACAATTATCTCTCTTATGGTAGTGACCACCATAAGAAGGCACGGCTTCCCTAATTACTCATCACCTTCTCTTTAATAAACAGATGGTTCTGGACATTCCTATTTTGCCCCCATCCACTTTCTTTCTTCTAAACCTAGACTAAAATCCTTCTCTTGAATTTTCTGGAACTCAGAATTAATCATGACTCATACCCCCCGCACCTTTATCCTCCTCTCTGAATTATTCTTCTTCACTTCTGGCTTTAACTTAAACTTGGTCTTCCCTGAGACACTCCCTCTCCCACAGCAGTGATACATAGGGGGTTCTTTATCCCCAATATTGCTGCAAACCAGATGGGCTGGTTTCCAGTCTGCCTCACTTTGCTAGTTCCTTTCCATTTCCCCACACTTTATACTCAGGATTCATAGTTTTGACTTTAATATCAAAAGACCCTATCACCTATTCGTCTTGTTGGGATCATCTATCAAACCTGAGTCACTCCCACTCATTCCATGAAAATATTAGCTCTTGATTCAAAGCTAGTCTCTCAAAACAGTACTTCTATCTTAATTACTCATGATTTTAATGACTATGAAGGAAATCTTTTAATTCTTTGGCTTCTTAGTTGTTTAGCTTTCTTCTCAATGATCTTCACTTCTACCCATTCTCTGAATATATCCTAGACTTTTCACACCAACTGCAATCCCTTCATGGTATCAGTTTCAAGGATTGGAGCACCAATCGTTATCTTTCTTTTTTGACTATTATTATACTTTAAGTTCTAGGGTACATGTGCACAATGTGCAGGTTTCCTACATATGTATACACAGGCCATGTTGGTGTGCTGCACCCAATAACTCATCATTTACATTAGGTATATCTCCTAATGCTATCCCTCCCCCGCGCCCCACCCATGACAGGCCCTAGGGTGTGGTGTTCCCCACCCGGTGTCCAAGTGTTCTCATTGTTGAATTCCCACCTATGACTGAGAACATGCGGTGTTTGGTTTTCTGTCCTTGCGATAGTTTGCTCAGAATGATGGTTTCCAGCTTCATCCATGTCCCTGCAAAGGACATGAACTCATCATTTTTTATGACTGCATAGTATTCCATGGTGTATATGTGTCACATTTGATTAATCCAGTCTATCATTGACAGACATTTGGGTTGGTTCTAAGTCCTTGCTATTGTGAATAGTGCCACAATAAACATACATGTGCATGTGTCTTTACAGCAGCATGATTTATAAACCTTTGGGTATATACCCAGTAATGGAATGGCTGGGTCAAATGGTATTTCTAGTTCTAGATCCTTGGGGAATCGCCACACTGTTTTCCACAATGGTTGAACTAGTTTACAGTCCCACCAACAGTGTAAAAGTGTTCCTATTTCTCCACATCCTCTCCAGCACCTGTTGTTTCCTGACTTTTTAATGATCGCCATTCTAACTGATGTGAGATGGTATCTTATTGTGGTTTTGATTTGCATTTCTCGGATGGCCAGTGATGATGAGCATTTTTACATGTGTCTGTTGGCTGCATAAATGTCTTCTTTTGAGAACTGTCTGTTCAAATCCTTTGCCCAATTTTTGATGGGGTTGTTTGATTTTTTTCTCGTAAATTTGTTTAAGTTCTTTGTAGATTCTGGATATTAGCCCTTTGTCAGATGGGTAGATTGCAAAAATTTTCTTGCATTCTGTAGGTTGCCTGTTCATTCTGATGGTACTTTCCTTTGCTGTGCAGAAGCTCTTTAGTTTAATTAGATCCCATTTCTTAACTTTGGCTTTTGTTGCCATTGCTTTTGGTGTTTTAGACATGAAGTCCTTGCCCATGCCTATGTCCTGAATTGTGCTGTCTAGATTATCTTCTAGGGTTTTTATGTTTTTTGGTCTGACATTTAAGTCTTTAATCCATCTTGAATTAATTTTTGTATAAAGTATAAGGAAGGGATCCAGTTTCAGCTTTCTACATATGGCTAGCCAGCTTTCCCAGCACCATTTATTAAATAGGGAATCCTTTCCCCATTTCTTGTTTTGGTCAGGTTTGTCAAAGATCAGATGGTTGTAGATGTGTGGCATTATTTCTGAGGACTCTGTTCTGTTCCATTGGTCTATATCTCTGTTTTGGTACTAATACCATGCTGTTTTGGTTACTGTAGTCTTGTGGTATAGTTTGAAGTCAGGTAGTGTGATGTCTCCAGCTTTGTTCTTTTTGCTTAGGATTGTCTTGGCAATGTGGGCTCTTTTTTGGTTCCATATGAACTTTTTTTTCCAATTCTGTGAAGAAAGTCATTGGTAGCTTGATGGGGATGGCATTGAATCTATAAATTACCTTGGGCAGTATGGCCATTTTCATGATGTTGATTCTTCATATCCTTGAGCATGGAATGTTCTTCCATTTGTTTGTGTCCTCTTTTATTTCATTGAGCAGTAGTTTGTAATTCTCCTTGAAGAGGTCCTTCACATCCCTTGTAAGTTGGAATCCTAGGTGTTTTATTCTCTTTCCAGCAATTGTGAATGGGAGTTCACTCATGATTTGGCTCTCTGTCTGTCTGTTATTGGTGTATAGGAATGTTTGTGATTTTTGCACATGGATTTTGTATCCTGAGACTTTGCTGAAGTTGCTTATCAGCCTAAGGAGATTTTGGGCTGAGATGATGGGGTTTTCTAAATAGACAATCATGTCATCTGCAAATAGGGACAATTTGACTTCCTCTTTTCCTAATGAAATACTCTTTATTTCTTTATCCTGCCTGATTGCCCTAGCCAGAACTTCCAACACTAGGTTGAATAGGAGTGGTGAGAGAGGACATCCCTGTCTTGTGCCAGTTTTCAAAGGGAATGCTTCCAGTTTTTGCCCATTCAGTATGATATTGGCTGTGGGTTTGTCATAAATAGCCCTTATTATTTTGAGATACGTCCCATCAATACCTAATTTATTGAGAGTTTTTAGGATGAAGGGCTGTTGAATTTTTTTGAAGGCTTTTTCTGCATTGATTGAGATAATTATGTGGTTTTGTCTTTGGTTCTGTTTATATGATGGATTGCATTTATTGATTTGTGTATGTTGAACCAGCCTTGCATCCTAGGGATGAAGCTGTCTTGATCATGGTGGATAAGCTTTTTGATGTGCCACTGGATTCGGTTTGCCTGTATTTTATTGAGGATTTTTTCATCAATGTTCAACAGGTATATTGGTCTAAAATTCTCTTTTTTTTGTTGTGTCTCCGCCAGGCTTTGGTATCAGGATGATGCTGGCCTCATAAAATGAGTTTAGGAGGATTCCCTCTTTTTCTATTGCTCAGAATAGTTTCAGAGGAATAGTACCAGCTCCTCTTTTAACCTCTGGTAGAATTCAGCCATGAATCCATCTGGTCCTGGACATTTTTTGGTTTGTAGGCTGTTAATTATTGCCTCAATTTCAGAGCCTATTATTGATCTATTCAGGGATTCATCTTCTTCCTGGTTTAGTCTTGGGAGGGTGTATGTGTCCAGGAATTTATCCATTTCTTCTGGATTTTCTAGTTTATTTGCATAAAGGTGTTTAGCATTCTCTGATGGTAGCTTGTATCTCTGTGGGATTGGTGGTGATATCCCCTTTGTCATTTTTTATTGTGTCTGTGATTCTTTCCCTTTTCTTCTTTATTAGTCTTGCTAGTGGTCTATCAATTTTGTTGATCTTTCCAAAAAAATCAGCTCCTGGATTCATTGATTTTTTGAACATTTTTTTGTGTCTCTATTTCCTTCAGTTCTGCTCTGATCTTAATTATTTCTTGCCTTCTGCTAGCTTTTGAATGCGTTTGCTCTTGTTTCTCTAGTTCTTTTAATTGTGGTGTTAGAGTGTCAATTTTAGATCTTTCCTGCCTCTCTTGTGGGCATTTAGTGCTATAAATTTCCCTATACACACTGCTTTAAATGTGTCTAAGAGATTCTGGTATGTTGTATCTTTGTTCTCATTGGTTTCAAAGAACATCTTTATTTCTGCCTTCATTTAGTATGTACCCAGTAGTCATTCAGGAGCAGGTTGTTCAGTTTCCATGTAGTTGAGCGGTTTTGATTGAGTTTCTTAGTCCTGAGTTCTAATTTGATTGCACTGTGGTCTGAGAGACAGTTTGTTATAATTTCTGTTCTTTTACATTTGCTAAGGAATGCTTTAATTCCAATTACGTGGTCAATTTTGAAATAAGTGAAGTGTGGTTGTGAGAAGAATGTATATTCTGTTGATTTGGGGTGGAGAGTTCTGTAGCTGTCTATTAGGTCTGCTTGGTGCAGAGCTGAGTTCAATTCCTGGATATCCTTGTTAACTTTCTGTCTCGTGGATCTGTTTAATGTTGACAGTGTGGTGTTAAAATCTCCCATTATTATTGTGTGGGAGTCACAAATCTTTTTGTAGGTCTCTAAGGACTGGATGCTCCTGTATTGGGTGCCTATGTATTTAGGATAGTTAGCTTTTCTTGTAGAATTGATCCCTTTACCATTATGTAATGGCCTTCTTTGTCTCTTCTCATCTTTGTTGGTTTAAAGTCTGTTTTATCAGAGACTAGGATTGCAACCCCTGCTTTTTTTTGTTTTCCATTTGTTTGGTAGATCTTCCTCCATCCTTTTGTTTTGAGCCTATTTGTGTCTCTGCATATGAGATGATTCTCCTGAATAGAGCACACTGATAGTCTTGACTCTTTGTCCAATTTGCCAGTCTGCATCTTTTAACTGGAGCATTTAGCCCATTTACATTTAAGGTTAATATTGTTGTGTGTGAATTTGATCCTGTCATTATGATGTTAGCTGGTTATTTTGCTCGTTAGTTAATGTAGTTTCTTCCTGGCATCAACGGTCTTTACAATTTGGCATGTTTTTGCAGTGGCTGGTACTGGTTTTCCTTTCCATGCTTGGTGCTTCAGGAGCTCTTGTAAGGCAGGCCTGGTGGTGACAAAATCTCTCAGCATTTGCTAGTTTGTAAAGGATGTTATCTCTTCTTCACTTATGAAGCTTAAGTTGGCTAGATATGAAATTCTGGGTTTAAAATTCTTTTCTTTAAGAATGTTGAATATTGGCCCCCACTGTCTTCTGGCTTGGAGAGTTTCTGCCGAGAGATCTGTTGTTAGTCTGATGGGCTTCCCTTTGTGGGTAACCGGACCTTTCTCTCTGGCTGCCCTTAAGATTTTTTCCTTCATTTCAACTTTGGTGAATCTGGCAATTATGTGTCTTGGAGTTGCTCTTCTCGAGGAGTATCTTTGTGGCATTCTCTGTATTTCCTGGATTTGAATGTTGGCCTGCCCTACTAGGTTGGGGAAGTTCTCCTGGATGATATCCTGAAGAGTGTTTTCCAACTTGGTTCCATCTTCCCCCTCACTTTCAGGCACCCCAATCAGACGTAGATTTGGTCTTTTTACATAATCCCATACTTCTTGCAGGCTTTGTTCATTTCTTTTTCTTCTTTTTTCTTTTGGTTTCTCTTCTCGTTTCATTTCGTTCATTTGATCCTCAATCACTGATACTCTTTCTTCCCGTTGATCGAGTCAGTTACTGAAGCTTGTGCATTTGTCACGTATTTCTCATGTCATGGTTTTCAGCTCTTTCATTTCGTTTATGACCTTCTCTGCATTAATTACTCTAGCTCTCAATTCTTCCACTTTTTTTCAAGATTTTTAGTTTCTTTGCGCTGGGTACGTAATTCCTCCCTTAGCTCTGAGAAGTTTGATGGACTGAAGCCTTCTTCTCTCATCTCATCAAAGTCATTCTCTGTCAAGCTTTGATCCGTTGCTGGCGATGAGCTGCGCTCCTTTGCCGGGGGAGATGCGCTCTTATTTTTTGAATTTCCAGCTTTTCTGCCCTGCTTTTCCCCCATGTTTGTGGTTTTATCTGCCTCTGGTCTTTGATGATGATGGTGACGTACTGATGGGGTTTTGGTGTAGGTGTCCTTCCTGTTTGATAGTTTTCCTTCTAACAGTCAGGACCCTCAGCTGTAGGTCTGTTGGAGATTGCTTGAGGTCCACTCCAGACCCTGTTTGCCTGGGTGTCAGCAGCAGAGTCTGCAGAAGATAGAATATTGCTGAACAAATTGTCCCTCTTTGCAGATGACATGATTGTATATTTAGAAAATCCCATTGTCTCAGCTCAAAATCTCCTTAAGCTGATAAGAAACTTCTGCAAAGTCTCAGGATACAAAATTAATGTGCAAAAATCACAAGCATTCTTATACACCAGTAACAGACAGAGAGCCAAATCATGAATGAACTTCCATTCACAATTGCTTCAAAGAGAATAAAATACCTAGGAATCCAACTGACAAGGGATGGAAAGGACCTCTTCAAGGAGAACTACAAACCACTGCTCAGTGAAATAAAAGAGGACACAAACAAATGGAAGAACATAGCATGCTCATGGATAGGAAGAATCAATATCATGAAAATGGCCATACTGCCCAAGGTTATTTATAGATTCAATGCCATCCCCATCAAGCTACCAATGAGTTTCTTCACAGAATTGGAAAAAACTGCTTTAAAGTTCATATGGAACCAAAAAAGAGCCCGCATCTCCAAGACAATCCTAAGTCAAAAGAACAAAGCTGGAGGCATCACGCTACCTGACTTCAAACTATACTACAAGGCTACAGTAACCAAAACAGCATGGTACTGGTACCAAAACAGAGATATAGACCAATGGAACAGAACCGAGTCCTCAGAAATAATACCACACATCTACAGCCATCTGATCTTTGACAAATCTGAGAGAAACAAGAAATGGGGAAAGGATTCCCTATTTCATAAATGGTGCTGGGAAAGCTGGCTAGCCATAAGTAGAAAGCTGAAACTGGATCCTTTCCTTACTCCTTATATGAAAATTAATTCAAGATGGATTAGAGACTTAAATGTTAGACCTAATACCATGAAAACCCTAGAGGAAAACCTAGGTAGTACCATTCAGGACATAGGCATGAGCAAAGACTTCATGTCTAAAACACCAAAAGCAACGGCAGCAAAAGCCAAAATTGACAAATGGGATCTAATTAAACTAAAAAGCTTCTGCACAGCAAAAGAAACTACCATCAGAGTGAACAGGCAACCTACAGAATGGGAGAAAATTTTTGCAATCTACTCATCTGACAAAGAGCTAATATCCAGAACCTACAAAGAACTCAAACAAATTTATGAGAAAAAAACAAACAACCCCATCAAAAAGTGGGCAAAAGATATGAACAGACATTTCTCAAAAGAAGACATTCATACAGCCAACAGACACATGAAAAAATGCTCATCATCACTGGCCATCAGAGAAATGCAAATCAAAACCACAATGAGATACCATCTCACACCAGTTAGAATGGCGATCATTAAAAAGTCAGGAAACAACAGGTGCTGGAGAGGATGTGGAGAAATAGGAACACTTTTACACTGTTCGTGGGATTGTAAACTAGTTCAACCATTATGGAAAACAGTATAGCGATTCCTCAAGGATCTAGAACTAGATGTACCATATGACCCAGCCATCCCATTACTGGGTATATACCCAAAGGTTTATAAATCATGCTGCTATAAAGACACATGCACACGTATGTTTACTGCGGCACTATTCACAATAGCAAAGACTTGGAATCAACCCAAATATCCATCAGTGACGGACTGGATTAAGAAAATGTGGCACATATACACCATGGAATACTATGCAGCCATAGAAAAAGATGAGTTTGTGTCCTTTGTAGGGACATGGATGCAGCTGGAAACCATCATTCTTAGCAAACTATCACAAGAACAGAAAACCAAACACCGCATGTTCTCACTCATAGGTGGGAACTGAACAATGAGATCACTTGGTTTCGGGAAGGGGAACATCACACACTGGGGCCTATCATGGGGAGGGAGGAGGGGGGAGGGATTGCATTGGGAGTTATACCTGATGTAAATGACGAGTTGATGGGTGCTGACGAGTTGATGGGTGCAGCATAGAAACATGGCACAAGTATACATATGTAACAAACCTGCACATTATGCACATGTACCCTAGAACTTAAAGTATATTAATAATAAAAAATAAAAAAAAAGAAACAAACACATCTAACTATTTTCTGAATGGGGAAAACCAGAACGCTTTTCCCCTAAGAAACAAAACAAGTTTATCTACTCTCACCATTCTTAATCAACATATTTCTGAATTTCTAGCCAGGGCAAATAAGAAAGAGAAATAAAGAAGGGCATTTAAATTGGAAAGGAGAAAGTCAAGTTGTCCATTTTTGCAGATGATCTGATCTTGCATATAGGAAAATCTAGAGACTTACAAAAAAAATTAGAAATGGTAAATGATTTCAATAAAGATGCTGGATGCAAAATTAATATACAAAAATCAGTAGTGTTTCTATAAATAAACAATGAACTAGCTGAAAAAAATCAGAAGGACAAACCTATTTACAAGAGCTCCAAAAAAAGAACTAGGAATAAATTTTGCCAAGGAGGTAAAATCTTCTCCAAGGAAATACACAAAATGCTGATGAAAAATATTGAAGATGATACACATATGTAGAAATAAATCCTATGTTTATGACTCAGAAGAATCAATATTGTTTAAATGACACTACTATCCAAATCAGTCCACAGATTCATGCAATTCATATCAAAATACCAATGACACTCTTCACAGAAATAGAAAATATTAGAAAATTTCTGCAGAATCGCAAAAGCCCTGAAATCACCAAAGCTGTTCTTACCAAAAAGACCAAAGCTAGATGCATTACACTACCAGAGGTCACAATATACTACAAAGCTACAGTAACCAAAACAGCATGATACTAGCATAAAAACAGACACACAGACCAGTTGAACAGAATAGAAAACCCAGAAATTAATCCACATATGTATAGCCAACTGTTTTTTGTAAAAGATATTAAAAACTCTCACTGGGGCAAGGACAGCCTGTTCAATAATTGTGTTGAAAAAACTGAATATACATATGCAGAATAATGAAAAAAGGGTCCCACTTCTTATGCTATTAAAAAACTCAAAATGGATCAAAGATCTAAATGTTATAACAGAAACAATAAAACTACTCTAAGAAATTATAGGGAAAATATTTCAGCACATTTGTCTACAAAAAGATTTTATGAGTAAGACTTTAAGAGCACAGGCAACAAAAGTAAAAATGAATAAATGAGATTGTAACAAACTAAAACACTTTTGTATAGCAATAGAAAAATTAACAGGGTGAAGAGCCAGTCTACAGAATGTGAGAAAATATTTCCAAGCCACTCATTCAACAGAAGATTAATATTCAAAATATACAAGGAACTCAAACAGCTCAACAGCAAAAAGATCAGCAATTTAATTTTTAAAAGAATGGGCAAATAGTCTGAACAGACATTGCTCAAAAGAAGACATACAACTGGCTAACAAATATATGAAAAAATTGTCAATATCACTAATTAAAAGAGATATGCAAATAAAAACCACAATGAGGTATCCTCTCACCCCAGTTAGAATGGTTATCATAGAAAAAGACAAACTATAAATGCTTGCAAGGATGAAGAGTACAGAGAATTCTTACAGACAGTTGGTGGTAATGTAAACTAGTATGGCCACAAAGGGAAGAGTATAGAGGTTCCTCAATAAACTACAACGGAAATACCTTACAATCTAGCAATCGCACTACTGAGAATTTATCCAAAGGAAATAAAATCACTAAATAAAAATATATCTGCACCCAGATGTTTATCTCATCCCTATTCACAGGAGCCAAAATATAGTATTAATCTCAGTGTTCAACAACAAATAAATGGATAAAGAAAACATGAGATAGATGATAGATAGATAGATAGATAGATAGATAGATAGATAGACATATATCTCTATGTTTAGAGAGATACATAGAATACTATTTAGCTATAAAAAAGAATTAAATCTTGCCATTTGCAGCAACATGAATAAAATTGGACAATATTATGATAAATGAAATAAGCCAGGAGCAGAATATTTTACACTATGTGTTTTCACTCATATGTGGAAGCTTAAACAAGTTGATCTCATAGAAGTAAAGAGTAAAACAGAGGATACTAGACAAGGAAGGATAAGGAGAAAGGGAGGATAGGAAGATATTTTTTAAAAGATACAAAACTACAGCTCAAAAAAGAGCAGCAAAATGGCAGTAGTAAGTTCCTTCTTTTAAGAATCACACTGATTGTATATAGACTCAATTCTCCAGTTAAAAGATATAAAGTTGAATGAATGGATAAAATAACAAGACTCAACTATACGTTGCCAACAAGAGACTAACTTCATCTATACAGATATGCATAGACTGAGAGTGAATGAATGGAAAAAGATACTCCATACAAATAAAAACCAAACCAAAACAACAGTAGCTATACTCTCTCAGATAAACATAAATTTCAAGTTAAAACATATATAAAGAGACAAGGCCATTACATAATGATAAAAGGGTCAATACAACAAGACCATATAGCAATCATGAATACATATGCACCCAACATCAAAGCATCGAAATACATAAAGGAAACATTAATAGATTTACAGGGAGAGATACATAGTAATACAATAATAGTAGGAGATTTCAACACCCTGCTTCCTGCAGTGGACAGATTATTTACAGAAAACCAAGAAAAAAAATCAGATTTAAATTGCACTCTAGATGAAATGGACTTAACAGACATTTACAGAACATTCTATCCAACAGCTGGAGAATACACATTCTTCTACACTGCACATGGTATGTTTTCCAGGATAGACCATATGTTGGTTTACAAAAAAAGTCTTTAAAAATACAACAAAATTAAGATCATATCAAGTACCATTTTTCATCATAATGGAAAAAACTAGAAATCAACAGCAGGGGCCGGGTGCGGTGGCTCAAGCCTGTAATCCCAGCACTTTGGGAGGCCGAGACAGGCGGATCACTAGGTCAGGAGTTCGAGACCATCCTGGCTAACACGGTGAAACCCCGTCTCTACTAAAAAATACAAAAAACTAGCCGGGCGAGGTGGCGGGCGCCTGTAGTCCGGGCTACTCGGGAGGCTGAGGCAGGAGAATGGCGTAAAAACCCAGGAGGCGGAGCTTGCAGTGAGCTGAGATCCGGCCACTGCACTCCACCCTGGGCGACACAGCGAGACTCCGTCTCAAAAAAAAAAAAAAAAAAAAAGAAATCAACAGCAGGAGGAGCTCTGAAATGCTGCAAGTCCATGGAAATTAAACAACATGCTTCTAAACAACCTGTAAGCCAATGAAGAAATTGAAAGAGAAATTTTAAAAATTTCTAAAGACAGCTGGATGCAGTGGCTCATGCCTGTAATCCCACCACTTTGGGAGGCCAGGGCAGGCGGATCACCTGAGGTCAGGAGTTCGAGACTAGCCTGAACAACATGGAGAAACCCCGTCTCTACTAAAAATACAAAATTAGCCGGGTGTGGTGGCACATGCCTGTAATCCCAGCTACTCGGGAGGCTGGGGTGGGAGAATCACTTGAACCCAGGAGGCGGAGATTGCAGTGAGCCAAGATGGAACCATTGCACTCCAGCCTGGGCAACAAGAGTGAAATTCCAGCTAAAAAAAAAAAAAAATTCTCAAGACAAATTAACATGAAAACACAACATACTAAAATTTATGAAATACAGCAAAAGTGGTCCTTAGAAGGAGGTTTATAGCAATTGATGTCTACATCAAAAAAAGCTCTCAAATGAACCACCAAATGATGGATCTCAAAGATAGAAAAGCAAGAATAAAATAAACTCACATTAGACAGAAAATAATAAAATCAGAGTACAGTAGAGACCTAAAAGCAACACAGAAAATCAATGAAATGACGAGCTAATTTTATAAAAACATAAACAAAATTGGCAAATCTTTAGCAAGACTAACCAAGAAAAAAAGAGAGAAGCGTCAAATAAATAAAATCAGGAATTAAAAAGGAGGCATTACAACTGATGCAACCAAAATACAAAAGTTCATAAGAAACTACTATGCACAATTAATGATATGCCAACAATATGAAAAATCCAGAAGAAATGGATCAGTTCCTGAACACAAAAACCTACCAAGGCTGGGTCAAGTTTGGGAGAGTGGTGAAGGATATTGCATACAGTGTACACTCCTTAGGTGACAGGTAAACAAAAATCTCAGAAATTACCACTAAAGAATTTATCCATGTAACCAAAAGCTGCCTCTACCCTGAAATCTATTGAAATAAAAATAATTTTAAAAATCTACTGACTGAATTAAGAAGAAATAGAAAATGTGAACCAAGAAATAATGAGTAATGAGATTTTAAGCAGTAATAAAAGGTCTTTCATTAAAGGAAAGTCCAAGACATGACGACTTCACGGCTAAATTCTACAAAATATCTTTAAAAGAATGAATTCAATTCTTCACAAACTATTTCAATAAATTGAAAAGGAGGGAACTCTTTCAAATTTATTACGTGAAGCCATCATCACACTGATTCCAAAACCAGAGAAAGACACAACAGCAACGAAAACATTTCAGGCCAATACCCTTGATGAACTTAGATGAAAAAAATGTCAACAAATCAAATTTAACAACATATTTTAAAAATCAAGTGGGGTTCATCCCAGGGATGAAAGCATATTTCGACATATGTAAATCAATAAACATGATACATCACATCAATAGAGTCAGACAAAAATTATATGATCATTTTAATAGATGCAGATCCATTTGACAAAATTCAGTCCCTCTTCATAACAAAAGCTCTCAATGATTAGGTATAGAAGGAACATACTTCAACATAACAAAGCCCATATATGACAAATCCATAGGCAGTACAATGCTGAATGAGGAATAGTTGAAAGCTTTTCCTCTAAGATCTGGAACAAGATAAAATTCCCCACATTTACCAGTCCTATTCAATACATTACTGGACATTCACAAAAGACTGAATAACTAAAGTAATTCTGAGCAAACAGACAAAGCTAGAGACATCATACAACTTGGCTTAAAAATATACTACAAAGCTATTGTAACCAAAACTGCATTGTATTGGCTAAAAATACAGAAAAGACAAAAAGACCAATGGAACAAAACAGAAATGCCAGAAATAAATTAATGCATTTACAACCAATTGATTTGAAAAAGATGCCAAGAACACAAATTGAGGAAAGGTCACTCTCTTCAACAAATGATACTGAAAAAAACTGAATATCTGCATACAATAGAATAAAACTAGACCTCTATTTCTCACCATATACAAAATTCAATTCAAAATAGATTAAAGATTCAAATGTAAAGCCTAAAACTATGAAACTACTAGAATAATACAAGGAGAAATGCTACATAACTTCAGTCTGGGCAAGGATTTACTAGACAAGATCTCAAAAACTCAGGCAACAATAGCAAAAATACAGTAATTACATCAAATTAAAAATATTCTGTATAGAAAAGGGAACAATAGACTAAGGAGAATACATACAGAATGAGAGAAAATATTTGCAAAACATACATCTGACAAGAGGTTATTATCAAGAATTTATAAGGAATTCAAACAATTCAATAGAAAAATAATGTAATTTAAAAATGGACAAAAGACCTGAATAGATATTTCTCCAAGAAAGATATAGAAATGGACAACAGTTATATGAAAAAAATGCTGAAAGTCACTAACAATCAGGGAAATGCAAATAAAAACCAAAATGAGATATCACCTCACCCCAGTTAGAAAGGGTGTCATCAAAAAGACCAAAAACAACAAACAAAAAAAAAACAAAAAAAGAAAGAAAAGAAGAAATGCTGGCAATACTGTGGAAAAAGGGAAAGTCTTATACACTGTTAGGAATGGAAATTACTACAGCCATTATGAAAAACAGCATGGATATTCCTAAAAAAATTAATAATAGATACAACATATGATCCAGTAATCCCACTACTGGGCATATAGTCACAGAAAATGAAATAAGTATGCTGAAGAGTCATTTTGCACTCCCATGTTAATTGCACTGTTCATTTTAGCCAAGGCATGGAATCAACCTGAATGCCATCAACAGAGAAATGGATAAAGAAAATGTGGCATATATACAAAATGGACTACCATTCTGCCACAAAAAAAGGATGAAATTCTGTCATTTACAAAAAAATTGTTGAGCCTGGAGCCTGTTAAGGGAAATAAGTCAGGCACAAAAAGAAACGTACTGCATGATGTCATTCATGTGAAGAATCTAAACAAATTGATCTCATAGATATTAAGAGTAAAATTGTGGTTACCAAAGACAGGAAAAACAGGGAAGGGGAAGATGGGGAGGAGTTGGTCAATGAGTACAATGTTACAGTTAGATAGGAGGAATAAGTTGCTGGTACTTACTTCACAGTAAGGTGACTATAGCTAACAATAACGCATTGTAAATTTCAAAAAGCTAGAAGAGAGGATTTTGAATGTACTCACAATTAAGAAATGATAAATGTGTAAGGTGATGGATATGCTAATAACCATGATTTGATTATTACACAATGTATACATGTATTGAAACATCACATTGTATTCAATAAATATGTATGATTATATGTGTGTGTATGTTAGTTGCTATATGACGATTTGTTAGATTTATTATATGATACCTACAAACCTAGCATGTATGTGGGTTACCCCAAATTTCTGTTTGTGTGATTAATTTTTTTTCAGGATTACAGGCTGAGAACAGGCATAAAGATATATATATATATCTTCCAGGCCAGTTCCCATATTCTAGTAATAATTTTGTGTGACTTTGCTACCCTCAGTTATACCTTCTCCTGTACCACGGTGGTCTATCAAAGGAATACTAGCATCATGTGGAATGTTTTAAAGATATCCAAGCTACATCACACATGTTTGAATTTGGAATCTCTAAAGTAGGTCTATAAATATATTTCTTTTAAAATGTATTTTTACAGTTGATTTGATACAAAATATCTTTTAACCAATTGAGAATTATAAACTACAACCTCTAGCATTCACTAGGTAGAGATGGTGCTCCTGATAGTGACAAGAGACAGCCAAATGCCTAGGCAGATAGGGGCAGGCTCCCAGTGAAACCCCGCCTCCAAGCTGAAGACAGTTTAAAGTCCAAAAGCCAGGCTACGAGTGAACTCCTTAGACCAGATTGAGAAGTTGTCTTCTTATTTGGCATGCTTTCCTCTGATTGGTCCCCACCCTTCACCTATTTTAGATATAACTACCCTTTCCTAATTGGTTTTCTATACTGTCATGCCCACCTTTGAGTGGTGCCTTCACTGTAAACTTTTTTGCATACTCAGAAACCAATCAGCACACACTCCCCATCCTGTGCCTACAAAGACCCCAGACTCAGTTGGTGGAGTGGGGAAGACACCCTGAATTCGAGGAAGAGACAGCAGGACTTCAGGGAAGACAACCTGCCTTTCCCATCCCCTCTCCAGCACCCCTCTCCACTGAGAGTCTTTTTCATTACTCATTAAAATTCTCCACCTTCACCACCCTAGTGGTTGGGAAACTCACAGAGCTTGTTTCTGAGTTGATGACCAGAATGACCCACATGGTCCTGCACTTGGTCACTCACATGCTCCCTTCCGCAAAGCATTGAGCATGGCAGACCAAATAAAGAGGGCACCTCTATTGCAAGTCCAGTGAAGAGGCCAAGAAATATTCTGCCTCACTACTAGAAAATGCAATATTTAAATATTTGGTCTCATTTTCTCTATTTCTTGTCCAGCTTTGGAGATGTGGAAGATATCCTTTTATGCACAACGAATAAACAAACAAGTATGCAAGAGAGTAACACATATTTTGCTTCTCCCAGAGAACAGACAGATGCAATGAAGACATATCTTATCAATAGGTTTTGCTTTCTCAAGTTAAAGTCAGTTTTTCTTATCTACTTCCATGGGTCCAGTAGAAACTTAACACGTATTATAATATATTGTCTCACAATTCTCCTGCAGGATTTTAATGGGAGGTTGGAAGAAGATCCATCGAGGTTGTTAGTCAAACACAAATTCAAATTTTAAATTAATAATATTTGTAATTTCTGAAAAATATACAACTTAACATGAAAAGTATATATCATTATAGCATAAATCCAGGCTAGATTTTGGCCAAAGTAATACATCTAAAGTGTTTCTTTCTTTCTTTCTTTCTTTTTTTTTTTTTTTTAGGCATCAGGCTTTTCTCTTTATTTAGGCTATTATTCTATCTTCTCCCTTTTACCTCCCTTATATTCTAGTCACTGGTTTTATTAGCAGTTACAACTACAAAACAATTACTTTTTATTGTATTACATACTAACCATGCTTCTCACTTTAAATTTTTATGGATCATATATTCTAAGCTTAACCATAAAGGCATAGCTATATCCTAACCATAGGAACTCCCATTTTTTATAGTTTATTTAAATTCATAGGCTTTTCCATTGGTCCACTACAAGTAAAGAATGTTGGAATTGTCAGTGAAAAGATAATAGAAATACTTGAAGGGGAAAATGAAAGGAACAAAAGAAATATTTCAAATAATAAGTATGGAGAATTTTTATCGAATTAATGTCAGACACCAAACCTCAGATCCAGGAAGCTCAGAAAACACCAAGAAGGATAAATGCCAGAAAAACTATGCAGAGGTTTATTATTTTCAAAGTCTGGAAAATCAGAGATGAAGAAAACATCCTGAAAGAAACAAAAGGAAAAGCAAACCTGGTTTATAGAGTAGAAAAGATTACATCAGACTTCTCTTCAGAAACCATACAAGCAAGAAGAGAGTGAAGTGAAATATTTAAACTGTTTTTTTTTTTTTTTTTTTTTTTTTTTTTTTTTTGAGGCGGAGTCTCGCTCTGTCGCCCAGGCTGGAGTGCAGTGGCGCGATCTCGGCTCACTGCAAGCTCCGCCTCCCGGGTTCCCGCCATTCTCCTGCCTCAGCCTCCTGAGTAGCTGGGACTACAGGCGCCGCCACCACGCCCGGCTAATTTTTTTGTATTTTTAGTGGAGACGGGGTTTCATTGTGTTAGCCAGGATGGTCTCGATCTCCTGACCTCGTGATCCGCCCGTCTTGGCCTCCCAAAGTGCTGGGATTACAGGCTTGAGCCACCGTGCCCGGCCTATTTAAGCTGTTAAGAAAAATAAAACACCAACTTAAAAATTCTGTACCATGTGAAATTATCTTTCAAAAGTTAAGTCAAAATCAAGACACCATCACACAAACAAAAATTGAGGGACTGTTTTGCCAGTATACCCTCCTTGCAAGAAATGTTAAAAGAAGTTTGTTAGAGAGAAGGAAAATGATATAGGTCAGAAACTTGGATATAAAGAAGGAAGAACATCAGAGAAGAAATCAGTTAAGGTTAAATAAAAACAATTTTATTCTAAATTGATTTAACAGAAAACTGTTCAAAACAATAATAGAAACCATGTGTTTAATTATATATAATGCACATGCTTATTCATATGTGTATGTTTGCTTACAGATAAGTGGAGTAAATGACAGCAGTGATACAATGGGTAGGAAAGAAGAATTAGGGTCATTTTGGTATTATAAGGGTACTCATAATCTGTGAACTAATCAAGTGTTACTAAAATATAAACTTGGATTAGTTTTAAACATATATTGCAAATGCTAGGAAAACCACTGAAATTTTTATTTAAAAAGTACAACTAATAAGCTAAGATATGAGAGAAAATGGAATTATATAAAATGCTCAATTAAAACAAAATGGGAAGACAAAAAGTGGTATATAAAAATAGGATCAAAGAACAAGGACAGCAAATAGAAAATAGTAACAAATATGGTCAGTATTCTTTCATTTATATCAGTAATCACTTTGAATGTCAATGATATAAATACACCAACTAAAAGACCAAAATGAGCCAGGCATGGTGGCTCATGCCTGTAATCCCAGCACTCTGGGGGGCCAAGATGGGAGAATCAAGTGAGTCCAGGAGTTTGAGACCAGACTGGGCAACAAAGTTGCTCATCTCTAAAAAAAAAAAAAAAAAATAAAAAAATTAGCCAGGCCTGTTAGTTCATGCCTGTGTTCCCAGCTACATGGGAGGCTAAGGCAGAAGGATCTCTTGAGCCCAGGAGGTTGAGGCTACAGTGAGCCACGTTCAAGCCACTGCTCTACAGCCTGGGTGGCAGAATGAGATCCCATCTCAAAAGATAATAATAAGATTGTTAGAGGATTAAAACCAAGAACCAAACTATAGGTAGTCTATAAGAAACTCACTTTAAATATGAAGACATACAGATTAAAAGTAATTAGACTGACGAAGACATACACTGATAACATTAATCAAAAGAAAGTGGGAGTACCTATTTTAATTTCAAACAGAGCAGACTTCAAAGCAAGGAAATTAATGAAGGATAAAAAAGTCTTTACATAATAACAAAGGAATCAGTTATCCAATTATCCTTTTACAAAACAGAACAATACTTAACATGTAAGCATGTAAAAATGGAGTGTCTAAATATGTGAGGGGAAAATGATAGAGCTGCAAAGAGAAATACAGTAAGTCTTCACTTAACGTTGTCTACAGGTTCTTGGAAATTATAATTTTGAGTAAAATTATGTATTGTATAATGAAACCAATTTCACTATAGATAACTGGTATAAACAATAGTTACTATGGTACATAGCACATTGTTTTGCTTAAAATCAGTTTCTAAGAACCTATGGACAATCTTAAGTGGATACTTAATGTAAACAAACCCACAATTATGTTGGAGACTTCAACATGCCTCTATCAGAAAAGGTCAGATTCACCAGGCAAAATTTGATCAGACATAGTTGAAAACTCAACAACACTATCAATCAACAGTATAACAGATGTAACCTACTACATCAAACAGCAACAGACTACAAAGTCTTCCCAAGCTCGTATAGAATATTCACCAAGATAGACCACATTCTGGGCTATAAAAGATATCTTAAGAAATTTAAGGCCAGGTGTGGTGGCTCAGGCCTGTAATTCCAGCACTTTGGGAGGTCAAGGCAATCAGATCACTTGAGGTCAAGAATTTGACACCAGACTGATCAACATGGTGAACAACATGGTGAAACCCCGTCTCTACAAAAATACAAAAAAAAAAGGCTGGGTGCAGTGCCTCACGCCTGTAATCCCAGCACTTTGGGAGGCTGAGGTGGGTGGATCACGAGGTCAAGAGATTGAGACTATCCTGGTCAACATGGTGAAACCCCATCTCTACTAAAAATACAAAAATTAGCTGGGTGTGGGGGCACGTGCCTATAATCCCAGCTACTCAGGAGACTGAAGTAGGAGAATCGCTTGAACCCAGGAGGTTGAGGTTGCAGTGAACTGAGATTGCACTCCAACCTGGGCGACAACAGTGAAACTCTGTCTAAAAAAGAAAAGAAAAAATACGAAAAAAAAAAAAAATTAGCCAGGCGCGATAGCACACACCTATGATCCCTGCTACTTAGAAGGCCAAGGTACGAGAATCGTTTGAACCCAGAAAGCAGAGGTTGCAGTGAGCGAGATCATACCACTGTACTCCAGCCTTGGTAACAGAGCAACACTGTCTCAAAAAAAAAAAAAAAAAAAAAAATAAATAAATAAATAAAAATAAAAGAAATTTGAAAGAATGAAAATCATGCAATATCTGTCCTTAAACCACAGTGGAATTAAACTAGAAGTCAATAGCAAAAAGATCATTGGAAAGTCCCAAAATCTGTGAAGATTAAGCAATACACTTCTAAGAAACATATGAGTCAAGATGAAATCTCATGAGAAATTTAAAAATAGTTTGAATTAAGTGAAAATAAAATTATAACATCCAATATTATGGATGCAGTAAAAGCAGGCTTAGAGATGAATGAAGAATATCTTAAATCAATCATTTAATCTTTTACCTTAGCAAACTAGAAAAAGAAGAGCAAATTGAATCCAAAGTAATACGAAGATAATAAATAGTAAAAGTAGGGTACAGTGAAGTTTAAAACGGGACATGAAGAGAGAAAATCAACAAAAACAAAAGCTGTTTCTCTGAAAAATGTTAGTAAAATTGATGAGTCCCTTGCCAGGCTAATTTAGATAAAAAGGAGGACACAATTTACTAATATCAGAAATCAAAGATGGAACATCACTGTAGACCCCACTGACCTTAAAAAGACCCAAAGGTAATATCACAAACAACACCATGTCCCCAATTTTAATAACCTGAAAGAAATGGACCAATTCCTTGAAAGATACAATCTACCTAAATTCACACAAGAAGAAATAGATCATCTGAATAGGTCTACATCTGTCAAAGAAATGAATCGATAATAACTTTCTAAAGCAGAAAACACCAAACCAAGATGGGTTCATGGGTGAATTCTATAAAACACTTAAGTAAGAATTTATACCAATTCATTACAATTTCCTACAATAATAGAAGCAGCAGGAATAGTTCCTGTCTCCTATGAGGTCAGCATCATCCTAATACCCAAAGCACACAAACATTACAAGAAAAGAAAACTACAGAGCAATACATCTCACAAATATAGCTGCAGAAGTTCTCAAAAATAGCTAATTGAATTTGATGTTGCATTAACAAATTAGGCGCCACAGCCAAGTGGAATGTATTTCAGGTTTACAAGACTGGTTCAACATTCAAAAATCAATTATATAATTTATTATATTAACAGGCTAAAGAAGAAAAAAATCACATGATCACATCAATAGATGCAGAAAATGCATTTGACAAAATCAAGTATCCATTTGTGAACAAAAACTTTCATTAAATTAGGAATAGAGGAGAATTTTATCAACCTGATTAAAAACAAATACACCAAAAATTGTACACATTTTTTACTTGATGGTGAAGAACTCAGAGCATTCCTGATAATGTTGGAACAAGCCAAGAATGTCCCTTTTCACCACTGATTTTCAACATGGTACACAGAAAGTCCATGTGATTAAAAAAAAAAAGTGAAAAGGGAATGATATGTATACAGATTGAAGGGAAGGAATGAAACTACCTTTGTTTGCACATTTATATGTAGAAAATCTCAAATAATAGACAAAAACACCACTGGAACTAATAAGCAATTATAATAAGGTTGTAGAATATAAGATTAATATGCCAAAGTGAAAAGTTTTCCTATAAATCGGCAATAAACAAGTAGAATTTGAAATTAAAAACACATTAGTATTTACATTAGCACTCCCAAAAATGAAACATTGGGTATAAATTTAGCAAAATATATACAAAGGGTATAGGCAGAAAACTATACAACTCTGATGAAAGAAGCCAAAGAAGTATTAAAAATGAAGTGATATTCCATGTTCATTTACAGTATCGGAAGACTCAATATTGTCAAGATGTCAGTTTGCCCCAACTTGATACACAGATTCAGTGCAACCCCAATCAAAATCTCTATAAGTTATTTTTTGGATATTGACAAACTAATTCTAAAGTTTATGTGAAGAGGCAAAAGATGCTAAATAGCCAAGACAATACTTAAGTAGAAGAACAAAATAATAGGACTGATACTACCTGACCTCGACTTACTATGAAGCTACAGCAACCAAGACAGTGTGACTTTGGTAATACAAATAGGTAAGTGGAAAGAATAAATAGCCAAGAAATAGACCCACTTAAATACAGTCGATGGATCTTTAGAAAAAAATGAAGGCATTACAATGGAGAAAATACCGTATTTTCAACAAATGGTGCTGAAACAACTAGATATCCACATGTAAAATAATGAATTTAGGCTGCACAAAAATTAACCCAAAATGAATCACAAACTAAAATGTAAAATGCAAAACTATAAAACTCCTAGGAGGTAACACAGGAGAAAGCAACCTAGGATTTGGCTGTGGCTTTTCAGATGCAACAGCAAAAGCACAATCCATGAAAGAACTTATTGATAAGGAGGACTTCATTAAAATTTAAAACTTCTGAATAGAACAGTTATCCAGTCATATATCTCAAGTTTGCAAGACTAGTTTAACATTCACAAATCATTTATATAATTCATTATATTAATAGACTAACTAAGAAAAATAATCACAAGATTACATCAATAGGAGGCTAAGGTGAGAGGATCGCCTGAACCCAGGAGTTCAAGGCTACAGTGAGCTAAGAAGGTGCCACTGCACTCCTGTTTGGGCAACAGAGCAAGATCCATCTCCAAAAACAAAAAACAAACCAAAAAAAAATTCTGAATCACAAACTAAAATGTAAAATGCAAAACTATAAAACTCCTAGGAGGTAACACAGGAGAAAGCAACCTAGGATTTGGCTGTGGCTTTTCAGATGCAACAGCAAAAGCACAATCTGAGAAAGTAAGAGACACTGTCAAAAGAATAAGATGAAAATCAGAGGCCACAGACTGAGAGAAAATATTTTCAAAAGGCATATTCAATAACTGTTTTCAAAAATATTAGGAACTCTCAAAATTCAACAATTAAACAGTTAACAAGTAGGCCAAAGACTTTAACACATACCTCCCCCCAAAAATATAGAGGTGCCAAATAAGCATATAAGAAGATGCTTCACATCTTATGTCATCAAGGAAATGCAAATTTAAACAACAATGAGATGCCACTACATACCTATTAGAATGACCAAAATCCAGAACCCGAAACATGAGATGTGTATAAGGAAGTGGAGCAACAGAAACTGTCATTCATTGTTGGTGCAAATGTAAAATGATACAGCCACTTTTGAAGCCAGTCTGACAGTTTCTTATAAAACTACACTTATTTTTACTGTATGATCAAGTAATTGCACTTTGGTGTTGACACAAAGAATTTGAAACCTGTATCTACACAAAAATGGGCACACGAATGTCTTTTATTATTAACTTTTATTTATAATTTCCCAAACCTGGAGGCAATCAAGATGTCCTTCAGTAGGCAAATGTATAAACTGTGGTGTATCGAGACAATCAATTATTGTTCAGTGCTAAAAAGAAATAACCTATCAAGCAATACAAACGACTAGAGGAAACTTAAGTGCATATTACTGAGTTAAATAAGCTACTCTGAAAAGGCTACAGAATGTATAATTCCAACTATATGATTTGAAACAGACAAAATTATGGAAATAGTAAAAAGACTATTGATTCCAGGGATCCAGGGATTAGTGGGAAAGGGGGGATGAACAGGCAGAATACAGAGGATTTTTAAGGCAGCAAAACTACTTTTTATGATAGTGGAGTGGTGGATATGTATCATTTTACATTCATCCAAACCTATAGAAAGTTCAACGCTAAATGTGAAACCTGGTGTAAACTGTGGATCCTGAGTGATAAAGATGTGTCAATCTGTTGTTTCAATTGTAACAAATGTACCATCCTGATGGGAGATATTGATAATGCGGAAGGCTATGCATGTATGGGAGCAGGCAAGATATAGGAAATCTCTGTGCTTTCTCCTCAGTTTTACTGTGATTCTGAAACTATTCTAAAAAGTAAAATCTATAAAGAATAATAAGATAATCATTTAACTTTCAGTGTATTAACTGGCAAATGAACTGCCCTTTTTTAAAATTTCACTTTTCATTTCCTTTTACTTTTACCTAAACCTTCACTGAAGAAAAAAGAACTAGTACAGCTTTTAAAACAATGTTTCAGTGGTCTTTTCATACTGAAACTAACGTAACTAAAGTAACGCCATCTCAAAATGTTATGTTGATGCTTGGACTTGGTGATTATTGCTTTGGGGAGATTCTGGGGAGCATCTTGCCAATTGTCCTTAAAATGAATTATGATTTCAATTAAAATAAATATTTTCTTAAAGTAAATTTATTAAGTTTTGCTTTGTTATTTCTTTCCATACTTTTATAAATAGAAATAAAATCTTCCAGTCGGGCACGGTGGCTCATGACTGTAATCCCAGCACACTGGGAGGCTGAGGTCGACGGATCACCCGAGGTCAGGAGTTTGAGACCAGCCTGGCCAACATGGCGAAACCCCATCTAGTAGAGATACAAAATAATTAGCCCGTGTGGTGGCAGGCGCCTGTAATCCCAGCTGCTCAGGAGGCTGAGGCAAGAGAATTGCTTGAACCCAGGAGTCAGAGGTTGCAGTGAGCTGAGATTTCGCCACTGCACTCCAGCCTGGGTGACGGAGTGGGGCTCCGTCTCAAAAAAAAAAAAAGGATGGAAGGAAGGAAGGAAAGAAGGAAGGAAGGAAGGAAGGAAGGAAGGAAGGAAGGAAGGAAGGAAGGAAGGAAAGGGAGGCGGGGGAGGGAAGGGAAGGCGGGAGGAAATAAATCTCCCATTTAGGGAAAGATTTTCTATAATTATTTTAAATTTAAGAGAATGTTTGTGGGCTGGTGAATACTGCTTTACTATAATTCCAGAAAAAGCTGGATCATTACTTGTTGGGGATGTTAGACAGTGAACATACACGTTAAGTAGAAGAAAGTTCTTCTAGTACATTTGATCTAGGGAGTTTTCACCAGAGATCTAACCTGAACTAAGAAACATTCCCCACTTTACATAAATAATTGCATATTACACACACATTTTTCATGTAATGCTTCCTTTTTTCACATAATATATTTGTGAATATATCAATATATTGTGAATTGGCTTCCATATTAGTAAGTAAAAAGATTTTTCCTTTTTTGAAGAACTCAGAATATTCATTTGCCTGCATGCACATTATTAATTTAATTGATATCTTCTTGATTGGTTCTTACTTTGTTTTCAGTATTTTGGGAGTATAGATATCTGTAGGATAAATTCCTAGAAGTATTGCTGCTGGCTCAAAGTTACATACTTTGCCAACACAGTCTTCAAGCAACATTTCTTATTTTTGACAATCTGTGTGATTTTTAATTATAATTCTTTTATTATCAAGATGATGTTCATGTTCCTATTCATTGATAACAGAACTGCAATGATAACATAATTGATAATAACAGAACTGCAATGTTTTTATGTTTCATAACCACTAGTGACTTCTTTGAAAAATGTTTCATGATTTTTTTGTCTTTATATTTTATAGCAATTTTAGTTTTACCAGAAAACTGTATAGAAAGTATGGAGATCTCCCTGTCCAACATGTACACAGTTTCTCCTATCATTAATGTCTTGTATTAGTATAGCACATTTGTTACAATGGATGAAAAAATATTGATACATTGTTAAATGCATATTTTACATTAGAGTTCACTTTTTATGTTGTAAAGTTCTACGGGTTTGGCAAATGCAAAATGTCATGATCCAATATTACAATATCATATAGAATAGTTTCACTGCCCCAAAAATCTCTTGTGTTAGGCCTACTCATCCCTGCCTTCTCCACACTGAGCCCCAAGAAACTACTGATTTTTGTTGCCCATTGTTTTGTCTTTTCTACAAGATCACATGGTTAAAATTATACAATCTGAAGCTTTTTTTTAATTTAGCTATATGAGTTTAAGTTTCACTTTTTGCTTTTTATAGGCTGATAGCTCATTTCTTTTTATTGATTGATGTCGTTTGGATTTGTGTCCCTGCCCAAATTCCATGTTATATTGGAGGAGGGGCCTGGTGGGAGGTGATTGAATCATGGGGGTGGATTTCCCATTTGCTCTTCTCATGATGGAGAGTGAGTTCTCACCAGATCTGATGGTTTAGAAGTGTGTATCCCTTTCCATTGCACACTTTTCTCTCCTCTGTTGTAATGAGAAGACATGACTTGCTTCCCCCTTCCACCATGACTGTTAGTTTTCTGAGGCAGACTAATAGAGAATATTGGTACTGGGAGTGGGGCACTGCTGTAAGGATACGTGAAAATGTGGAGGCGACTTTGGAACTGAGTAACGAGCAGAGGTTGAAACAGTTAGGAGTGCTCAGAAAAAGACAGAAGATGTGGGAAAGATTGGAACTTCCTAGAGACTGTTGAATGGTTCTGACCAAAATGTTACTAGTGATATGGACAATGAAGTTCAGGATTGTCTCAGATGGAGATGAGGAACTTATGGGGAACTGGAGTAAAGGTCACTCTTGCCATGATTTAGCTAAGAGACTGGTGGCATTTTGTCCCTGCTCTAGAGATGTGCGGAACTTTCAACTTGAGAGAGATGATTTAGGGTATCTGGTGGAAGAAATGTCTAAGCAGCAAAGCATTCAAGATGTGACCTGGCTGTTTCTGAAAGTGTTTACTCATATGCATGAACAAGGAGATTATCTGAAATTGGAACTTATATTTAAAAGAGAAGCAGAGCATAAAAGTTTAGAAAATATGCAACCCAGCCATGTGGTAGAAAAACACAAACTTATTTTCTGAGGATAAAATCAAGCCTGCTGTAGAAATTTGCATAAGTAAAGAGGATCCAAATGTTAATAGCCAAGACAGTGGGGAAAATATCTCCAGAACATTTTAGACACCTTCATGGAGGCCCCTCCCATCACCAGCCTGGAGGCCTAGGAGGGTTAAATGGTTTTGTGGGTCAGGCCCAGGGCCCTGCTGCCCTGTGCAACCTTGGGAAATGGCACCTTATTTCCCACTGACTACAGCTCCAGCCATGGCTAAGAGGAGTCAAGGTACAGCTTGGGCCATGACTTCAGAGGATGCAAGACCCAAGTTTTGGTGCCTTTCACATGGTGTTGGGCTTATGAGTGTGCAGAAAGCACGAGTTGAGGTTTGGGAACCTATTCCTAGATTTCCTAGATTTCAGAGTATGTATCAAAATGCCTGGCCAACGTGATGAGACCCCATCTCTATTAAAAACATGAAAATTAGTCAGGTGTGGTGGTGCATGCCTGTGGTCCCAGCTACTCAGGAGATTGAGGCACAGTAATTGCTTGAACCTGGGAAGTCATGGTTACAGTAAGCTGAGATTGTGCCACTGCACTTTAGCCTGGGCATCAGAGCAAGACACTGTCTCAAAAAAAAAATGCCTGGATGTCCAGGCAGGAGTCTGCTGCAGGGGTGGAACATTCATGAAGAACCTATACTAGGGCAGTACAGAGAGAAAATTTGGGGTTGGACCTCCCACACAGAGTCCCCACTGAGGCACTACCTAGTGGAGCTATGAGAAGAGAACCACTGTCCTCCAGACTCCAGAATGGTAGATCCACCAACAGCTTGCACTGTGTGCCTGGAAAATCTGCAGGCACTCAGCACCAGCCAGTGAAAGCAGCCATGGGGACTGTACCTGCAGGGCCACAGGAGTGGAGCTGCCCAAAGCCTGGGGCACAAATCTCTTGCATCAGTGTGCCCTAGATGTGCAACATGGAGTCAAAGGAGATCATTTTGGATCTTTAAGATTTAATGACTGCCCTGTTGGGTTTTGAACTTGCATGGGGCTTGTAACCCCTTTGTTTTGGCCAATTTCTCCCTTTTGGAATAAGAGTATTTACCAAATGCCTGTACCCCCATTATATCTTGGAAGTAACTAAATTTTTTTTTTTTTTAGACAGAGTCTTGTTCTGTAGCCCAGACTGGACTGCACTGGCGTGATCTCAGCTCACTGCAAGCTTCACCTGCTGGTTTCATGCCATTCTCCTGCTTCAGCCTCCCGAGTAGCTGGGACTACAGGTGCCCACTACCATGCCAGGCTAATTTTTTGGTATTTTTAGTAGAGATGGGCTTTCACCGTGTTAACCAGAATCGTCTAAATCTCCTGACCTTGTGATCCACCCGTCTTGGCCTCCCAAAGTGCTGGGATTACAGGTGTGAGCCACCGTGCCTGGCCGGAAGTAACTAACTTTTTAAAATTTAATAGACTCATAGGTGGAAGGGACCTTGTCTCAGAAGAGACTTTGGACTGTCGGCTTTTGAGTTAATGCTGAAATGGGTTAAGACACAGGGATTGTTGAGAAGGATAACTGTATTTTGCAATGTGAGAAGAACATGAGATTTGGGAACGACCAGGGGTTGAATGGTATGGTTTGGGTTTGTGTCTCTGCCCAAATTTCATGTTGAATTGGAGAAGGAACCTGGTGTGAGGTGACTGGATCTTGTGGGTGGATTTCTCGCTTTCTGTTCTCAAGACAGTGAGTGAGTTCTCATGAGGTCTGATGGTTTAGAAGTGTGTGGCACTTCCCCCTTTGCTCTCTCCCGTCACTAGGAGAAGACATGCCTTGCTTCCTTTTAGGCTTCTGCCATGATTGTGAGTTTTCTGAGGCCTCCCAGTCATGCTTCTTGTTAAGTCTGTGGAACTGTGAGTTAATAAACTTCTTTTCTTCATGAATTACCCAGTCTCAGGTAGCTCTTCATAGCAGTGTGAGAATAGACTAATACATTGATTACTAATATTCCACTATATGAATGTAACAGTTTAGTTATCCATTTATCTACTGAAGGACATCTTCAATGCTTCCACTTTTTTATATTCGGGTACAGGTTTTTGTGTGGACATGTCTCCAACTAATTTATGTAAATATCTGGGAGTACGATTGCTTAATCATACAATAACTCTATTTGCTTTGTAAGAAAATTTCACTCTGTCTTCCAACACTCCAGTACCATTTTACATGACCTCCAGCAATGAAAGGAAGTTCCTGTTGTTTTCCATTCTTGCTAGCATTTGATGTTTGCATTGATTTTTTTTTTTTTTTTTTTTTTTTTTTTTTGAGATGGAGTCCTGCCTGCTCTGTCGCCCAGGCTGGGGTGTGCAGTTGGTGATCTCAGCTCACTGCCACCTCCACCTCCCAGGTTCAAGCAATTGTCCTACCTCAGCCTCCCAAATAACTAGGATTACAGGCATGTACCAGAATGCCCGGCTAATTTTTTTTGTATTTTTACTAGAGATAAGGTTTCACCATGTTAGTCAGGCTGGTCTCAAACTCCTGGTCTCAAGTGATCTGCCTGCCTCAGCCTCTCAAAGTGCTAGGCTTACAGTTGTGAGGCACTGCACCCAGCCTGTTTTTGTAGATTTTTAAGAGATCCTTATATACATAGGACATTTGGCTGTGTCTGTGTCTGAATTACAAACTCTTCTAATTTACCCCTGCTGTTGAACTTTGCTTAAAATACATTGTGTGATGCAGATTTTAAAATATTTTATTATCTGTTCTTGTTCTTTCTTCTTTTTTAAATAAGCATAGTCACTTACAGGTAGTTTTGTTTCTTCACCCTCCTGTCACTCTCCATCCACAAGTAGGCTCCAGTGTCTATTGTTCCCTACTTTGGGTCCATATGTACTTAATGTTTAGCTCCCACTTACAAGGGACAACATGCGATATTTGGTTTTCTTTTTTTTTCTTTTTTTGTGACGGAGTCTTGCTCTGTCGCCCAGGCGGGAGTGCAGTGGCGCGACCTCAGCTCACTGCAAGCTCCACTTCCCGGGTTCATGTCATTCTCCTGCCTCAGCCTCCCGAGTAGCTGGGACTACAGGCACCCACCACCACGCCCAGCTAACTTTTTGTATTTTTTAGTAGAGACGGGGTTTCACCGTGTTAGCCAGGATGGTCTGGATCTCCTGACCTCGTGATCCGCCCACCCTCAGCCTCCCAAAGAGCTGGGATTACAGGTGTGAGCCACTGTGCCTGGCCACGATATTTGGTTTTCTCTTCATGCATTAGTTCACTTAGGTTTCAACATCACTGATTATTAGAGATTTACAAACCAAAACTACAATCAGATACCATCCCACACCAGTCAGAATGGCTGTTTTTAAGGGGTCAAAAAAATATATACTGAAGACGTAGTGGAGAAAAGGGGATGCTTATACACTGCTGGTGGGACTATAAATTAGTTCTGTCATTGTAGAAAGCAGTCTGACGATTTCTCAAAGAACATAAAACAGAATTACCATTCAACCCATCAATCCTATTATTGGGTATATATACAAAGCAATGTAAATCCTTTCATCATTATTTTTCTATTATACGTTGAAGCATTTGGGTCATACTTACAAACACATTTATTCTTCCTAGATAGTTAAAAGAAATTCTACTATGAGTAGTTCTAATACTTACAGTTTCAGGAATCAAATTTATATATTGGGTCAGTACATAGATTACACATTAATGTTTCTATAAGAGGTAAGGTACAATTGCAGCAGCTTTTTTTTTCTTCCAGATAATCTAGTTATTTTAATGTCACTTGCAGGATACTTCTGCCTATGAATAGAAGAGTATTGAAACTTTTTTTTTCCATTTTTTCCCTCAATTACCATATAACCAGAGCTGCAGCTGGTCATTCTGTGTCTTCCTGGAGAAGCCAGTGGGAGAGATCTTTGTAATCAAAAGAGATTCAAATACAAATCCTAGCTGTATTTCTTTTACTTGTGCAATTTTGGACAAGTTGCTCATTATTCTTGAATCTTGTTTTCTTCATATTTAAGGAAAAAGGAGAAATATATACATTTCCTACAGTTTCTATGAGTATTAAAATGAGATACCAGAATGCTTGATACAATAGTGAATACAAAGTAATGGTTCACTAAATGGTAGCTGTCATTATTAATATTATGATCACACTAAAAATGCTGTATCTTAGACATTAACATAGAAAAAAATCTATTAATGAATGTGTTTATGACAACTTACCCAAAAAATACGGAATTATATATCCTACAAGCCCCTCGTGCTCCACAGCTGGTGGTGGACCACTTCATACATGTTTTATCAATCAGAGCCCCAAAATATATTGGAGCTAGAATTCCTCCTGCAACATGAGATAAAAAGATATCAATCCAAGTGAAAGGTTTCAAATGTAACTGGGTGATTGTCTACACTGATACATTTTGGATTAATACAAGTTTAAAGTTTTGGAAAATTATTCCATTGTTTTGGCCTCCATCCACCCAAGAATCAAAATTATTAGAAATCGCAAAGGCTTAAATCATATGGTAATGTCACAAATGTATTTGATCTACTCTTCTCTCCCTATATACAGAGGGAAGAAAGAGTATTATACACCTGTATACTCTGTTCTTCCTACAATACAAATTAACTGAGCCGGATTGGTAAAAAGGGGAATGTTGTTAGTAAAACATGAAAGTTATGTTGGTTCATATGGAATTTTTCTTAGGCAAGAGTGGCTGGATTACTGAGAGTTAAATTATAACTTTATAAGAAAAGGAAAAGCTCTCACCTCAACTGCTGTAAAGGCAGGAGATTTTAATACTATTTTAAGATAATTAAAAAGTAAATGCTTACACGGGGATTCCCTCCCCAGAGAAGTTCAGGCCCAGCTTCAAACAGTGCTCAGCTATTGGCCAATTTCACTTCTTTCTGGGCTCAGAGCCCAATTCTCTCTTTCTTACTGCTATTAGAGCCCACGATCAAGCATTTTCTCTCCATCGATTTCATGCACTTTTTAATATCTCCTAAAGCAGGCTAGGCTGCAGGTTAGGGTCTCTGTTGCTAAATTTTGTTTCTGTCAGTGGTCTTTAGTGCACAACATTTTCAGTGGTCTGTCCAAAGTCAATTTTTTATCTGTAGTGCCTGATTTCGATGAATGTGCAGCATTCCAGGGATACATATGTTATTTATAGGAGAAGTATAAATTCTGAGATTAACTCCTAGTTTTAAGAATAGGTAATTTGTTCAAAATTTTGAAGGCCATCATAGTAGAGAGCTATCGTTCAGATGGCAGAAATGAAGCATACAACATTTCACTTTGTTCTTTTTCTGTTTTGTGATTCATACTTTTCAGATTTTGTTTTGTCACAAAAAATGACAGTGATTTATACATGAATGTTTCACCGATTCTTTTTACGTTTAATCATTCTCAATTTTCTGAGACTGAGAAATAGTAGAATCACAACGGAATGTTGTCTGAGGCCAATGCATCTGAAGCAAACTGGTCCTGAAATAATGGGTTAAAAATTTGCAGATTTCAAAAAATCACAGCGACCCTTTGAAAAATAAAGATGCCAACAATTTATTTTCTTCATGTTATGCCACTGGTTTAAACAAACTTTATGAAGTAAATGTTTTAAGTAACAAACTTTGTCTTATTAGAATTGTAAATCTTCTGATAATCTGTTTTCTAAATATCTCTTTTAGGTTAATACACTATATAGGTCTTCTACCATTTACACATATATCATATTTAAGACAACTGTTCATGAATTGGAAGTTTGCTACTAAGTGTGGATGTTTTCCACAGAAGCATTTAGGGTCCATTGTACCATATATTGGACATAACAAAATTGGATGTTCACAATTAGAATGGCAAAATTCATTTTTTTCTATGTTATGTTGCTAAAACAATTTCTTCTATTGTCATAATCTCATTTCAACATATCAGAAGGAGTCCTAACTACCCAGATGCTGTTTTCAGCCTCTGTGGCCCAGGTTCTAGGAGCGAGATATCTTCTCTGAATGTGGAGGTAGAGAACTGCCAAGATTACAGAGGCTGGAAGATTAAGGACCCAGAAAGGGAATGCTGGGATAGAGCCAATGGAACCCTGCAGCATCTTCATCTTCTCTCTCCTATTCCTTTTATATTTCCTTTTACCTTTCTGGATCTGTGACTTTCCCACCAAATACACTTCATGTACAACTTCTTCACGGTAATTTGCCCACAGAGTTATACTTTTTCCCTTGCTTGCAAGGGTCCCAGAAACTGACCCCTCCCACTTCCTTTTCCTTCTGCCATCTGTGGTTACTTACAGGCCATAATCAGTCCTCTGCACCAATCCCTAGATGAATGATGCCCTTTTCCTACTTCCCAGGAATAAGCACATAATGTTTACAATTCTTACAAAGGAGCAACTCACAGAGGTTAGACTAGACATTATTTAACAACAAGTATCTGTGCAGTAAAAAAGGCAAATGGCAATAAGGGATAAAGGGTCATTTCCTAAATCTTTTCTCATCACTTTTGAATATTTAGAAATAGGCCTTCAGCCTCTGGAGTCTACAATCCTACCCTTTGCCACCATAAACCACAATTTTCTGAGCTTTCTTTTATTCAGGACATTCTCTTAATCCAACATGCCTAGTTCTAGAGTATGAATTCTCATTCCCTTTTGCATTAACTCCTGCTAATGGTTAGCTGTCCAGCCGTACAGGACCAGGCAGTGGGAAATGGCACAGTTAATGTCACCTTCTGTTGTTTTAGACAACCTCAGCCTGACCAGATTCCCAGAGCTCCCAAGCTACTTTAGGGCTGTCCTAAGTAATGTCTCCATTTGGAAGGAAGGTCCTCCACTCTGCCTATACCTGGGAGAAATATTCTTATTTTTCTGAAAGAAGGAAAGCCTCAGAGACCACCTATCTTTCTGTTTCTGTTAGAAAGAGTATAATATAAACATGATGATTCCTTGCTCTTAACAGATAGACTCTAACTAGAATTAACAATCAAATTATCTTTTAGGTCACTCAATTTTCCTGTTCCTTTTTATTTTCATTTATCATAACATAGAAATGATTCTTACTTACTCCTTTTTATACAGTCTTAGAGTGGAAAATTAATTGCATTCAGTCTTTAAGACTTAACATTAATATTTATATGTTAAAATGTGTAATCTATATATTTGTCATACCTAGTGTTCTTATAACCATTGAATGAAAACCCATTGCAAGTGCTTTCAATTCAGGTTGAACAATCCTGAAATATGATAAAGGCAAAGAAATAATACATGTCATTAAAAAATCAAACTGAGTTAATATCAAAACATTCATCACTATCGTTCCTCTCCCTGGTAGAATGAATACTCTTAAGTGAATTTCCCACATTATATAAAGTTACATTTTCAACTGTTTTAAAAGGTAAACACCTGGGTGACAATAATTTCCTTATTTCTTCAATGCTTTATGATTTCAAGACAGTTTAACAAATATGTTCACACTTGATCCCTATGAAAATACTATAAGAAAGTGGTCAGAATAGACTTTATCATGCTGATGAAGAAAATGATTCTGTGTGGACTCTTTAGTCAAGGTAGCTCATATTAAAAGATTATATACTTTTATCCAGGAGTAATTCTTAGGAGACCTCTTTTTACCACCTTACTTCTGTCATCAATGTTAACAGAATAGCTTACTAATATGATTTGTAAATTACACTATACTACCAGAAGGGTCAAAAAACTTTTCTGTGTTGTAGCATCTAATGTATTTAACTGTCATATTAAAGATACAGAGCATATTTGTATCCTCACTTGGAAATTCACTCACTCTTACATTTCTACAATTCCATTTTTCTGTGTTCAATAAACTGATGATGCTACCATCCCTGCGATAACTTAGTACCTACTAAGTGAAATGAAATTATCTTTCATTAGTAAAGGAGGTGGGTTGGGATGAGGGGGATGACTGTGGCTCAAATAACCAACTTTTACTGAAATATTGAATTAACTGATAAAAAGGGTGTTTTTTTCCTCAAAGTGTTGGATGGTTTTTTTCAGAGAGCTGAGTAACCGCCATCAATCAAGAAACATTCACTAAGCACCTATTAAAAGATACCATGCTAGTTAATATTCCTGAAAGTAAATAGAGAAATTATGCTTTATCTCATCCAAGTGACTTGTAGTAGTGTATCACTTAATCTCTCTTGGCCTCAGTTTCCTTGTTTGCTAAGTAGGCATGATAATGCTTATCTCATATGTTATAAGAATCCAATACAATGAACTAGCACTCTAAACCTCAGTTTCATGTACACATATTTGCCTCTATACCTTGCCAGAGAGCTGCCTTTTATTGAGATTCTGAAAAGAATTCAATAGAGCTTATAAAATTTTAAAAGACAAAAATTAAGTTAAACCTAATACATTAAAAGTTAAACAGAATAGTTATACATTAGGAGAGACAATAAATGGAAAGTGTGTTTTGGCGCGGCTTTGACATAGGACAGCAGCACTTTGTTAGCACAACTGAGGGCACAAAATTACACTGAGGACAATGAATCTGACATGGGTTGGCTCTGTGTCCCCATCCAAATCTCATCTTGAATTTTACTCACATAATACCCATGTGTTGTGGGAGGGATCCGGTGGGAGATAATTGAATCATAGGGGCAGGTCTTTTTTGTGCTGTTCTCATGATAATGAGTAAGTCTCACGAGATCTGATGGCTTTATAAGTCAGAGTTTTCCTGCACAAACTCTCTTTGCCTGCTGCCATCCATGTATGATGTGGCTTGAGCCTCCTTGCCTTCCACCATGATTGTGAGGTTTCCCCAGCTACATGGAACTGTAAGTCAGATTAAGCCTCTTTCTTTTGTAAATTGCCCAGGCTCAGGTATGTCTTAATCAGCTGTGTAAAAACAAACTAATACAGTAAATTGGTACCAGCCGAGTGGGACGTTGCTAAAAAGATACCTGAAAATGTGGAAGTGACCTTAGAACTGGGTAACAGGCAGAGACTGGAACAGTTTGGAGGGCTCCAAAGAAGATAGGAAAATCTGGGAAAGTTTGGAACTTCCTAGAGACTTGTTGAATGGCTTTGGCTAAAAGCCTGATAATGATATGGACAATAAGGTCCAGGCTGAGGTGGTCTCAGATGGAGATAAGGAACTTGTTGGGAACTGGAGCAAAGATGACTCTTGTCATATTTTATTGAAGAGACTGGCAGTATTTTGCCCCTGCTCTAGAGATTTGTGGAACTTTGAACTTGAGGGAGATGATTTAGGGTATCTGTCAGAAAAAATTTCTAATCAGCAAAGCATTCAAGAGGTGACTTGGGAGCTGCTAAAGGCATTCAGTTTTATAAGGGAAGCAGAGCATAAACGTTTGGAAAATTTGCAGCCTGACAATGTGATAGAAAAAAAAGAAAAATCCATTTTCTGAAGATAAATTCAAGCCGCCTGCAGAAATTTGTATACCTAAGGAAGAGCTGAATGTTAATTCCCAAGACAATGGGGAAAATGTCTTTAGGGCATAGGAGAGGTTTTCACGGTAGCCCCTCCCATCAAAGGCCTGGAAGCCTAGAATAAATGGTTTCCTGAGCCAGGCCCAGGGTCCCTGTGCTATGTGCAGCCTAGTTACTTGGTGCCCTGCATCCCAGCTGCTCCAGCTATGGCTGAAAGGGACCAATGTAGAGCTCGGGCTGTGCCTTCACAGGGTGCAAGCCCCAAGCCTTGGCAGCTTCCACGTGGTGTTGAGCCTGTGGGTGCACAAAAGTCAATAATTGAGGTTTGGGAACCTCTGCCTAGATTTCAGAGGATGTGTGGAATGCCTGGATACCCAGGAAGAAGTTTGCTTCAGGGGCAAGGTGCTCATAGAGAACCTCTGTTAGGGCAGTGTGGAAGAAAAACGTGGGGTCAAAGCCCCCACATAGAGTCCTTACTGGGGCACTGCCTAGTGGAGCTGTGAGAAGACAGTCACCGTCCTCCAGACTCCAGAAGCTGTCAGTAGATCCACCAACAGCTTGCACCATTCACCTGGAAAAGCTGCCAACCCGAGAAGGCAGCCTGGAGGGAGGCTGTAACCTGCAAAGCCACAGGGATGGAGCTGCCCAAGACTACAGGAACCTACCTCTTGCATCAGCCTGACCCAGATGTGAGACATGGTGTCAAAGGAGATCATTTTGGAGCTTTTAAGTTTTGACTGCCCCATTGGATTTCAAATTTGCATAAGGCCTGTAGCCCCTTTGTTTTAACCAATTCCTCCCATTTGGAAAGGCTGTATTTACTGTATTTACCCAATGCCTGTACCCCCATTGTATCTAGGAAGTAACTATCTTGCTTTTGTTTTTACAGGCTCATGGGTGAAAGGAACTTGCCTTATCTCAGATGAGACTTTGGACTGTGGACTTTTGGGTTAATGCTGAAATGAGTTAAGACTCTGGGGGGCTGTTGGGAAAGAATGATTGGTATTGAAATGTGAGGACATGAGATTCGGAGGGGATAGGGGTGGAATGAAATGGTTTGACTCTGTGTCCCCATCCAAATCTCATCTTGAATTTTACTCACATAATTCCCACATGTTGTTGGAGGGACTCAGTGGGAGATAACTGAATCATGGGGGCAGGTCTTTCACATGCTGTTCTCATGATAGTGAATAAGTCTCATGAGATTTGATTGCTTTATAAGCTGGACTTTTCCTGCACAAGCTCCCTTTGCCTGCTGCCACCCATGTAAGATGTGACTTGCTCCTCCTTGCCTTCCACCATGATTGTGAGGTTTGCCCAGCCATGTGGATCTGTAAGTCCAATTAAACTTCTCTCTTTTATAAATTGCCTAGTCTCGGATATGTCTTTATCAGCAGCATAAAAACAAACAAATACAGAATCCATGCCTGCTATTTAGGAGGAAGTTTATTTCACAAAGAGATGGTCAGGAGGAAATCAGTAGAAAGGGGAGTTTAACTTATCTATTTAGTTATTACTCTCAAATATCAGATTTCTCAAAGGAGATTTTGGGAAGGGAGAGATTGCACTTCACCCCTGGTTGAGTTTTTTGACAATTGCCTGACATGTATTTTTCACTGTAATTGATTTTCAGAAGTTACACTTTGTCCTACACATGCAAGGTAAACTGATATTTGTTATTGAGCCTTATTTTCACCCATGGAAAGGGTTAGCATGCAGGAGACTTGGGGAACTTGCAGATAGGGAGGATATTTTCCTAAGGGTGGGCCTGAAATCTTCAACAGTTCAATGGAGATGATGAATGTGTGTGATACAGTAATATTAACATACAATAACAATCACACACACTTACCCCTACATTCACATGAATGCACACTCACACTTCTTGCCGCATGCTCATACTCATATCCTCACTTGCATGCATACACCCGTGTGTGGTTATCATGTAAGTTATTTATCACTGTAGTGTGACTCCTGCTTTACATATGATATTGAGCAGCTCTGTGTTTTGATGAATCTCTCACAGGATGAATTTATCACAAAAAGCACCCTAAGAAGTTAAATGTGCTATTTCATTTAATTATTTAATTTAAGAGATTTCATTTAAATTGTTCCTCTGTTGTTCTTTCTAATGACAATCAACCATCATGACCTGCTGTTTCTTGAGGTAATTTCCAGTTAGACCTAATGAAACCCTAACAATAGATAGCACAGGTAGGGAATGCTTGTTTTCCTGTTTGCAAAAGATTGAAGAAAAGTTCTAATTTATTGTGTATATGAGCCAAATCCTTTCTAGCTAAGCCACTAAAATGTAGTTTTTTTTAAAAAGTTCTAAAACATTACCCTCTTTGGGCCATTTAAATTGATGTTTTGTTTGTCATAAACTTACATCATGCCTCACATCCTATCACCAGCAGAATGTCAAGATTTTGAGATCCTCTCTGGGTACCAAGACTCTCATTCCACATGGTTTACTATATCCCTTAATCCCACTCACTCACTTACTCTTTTTCCATTACTCAAACCCTTTCATTTTGCCCAGGGAAACTCATGTTTGTTACCAGCAAAATATTTAGTTCCTACATTCTTTGTAGCCCTTTCACTTTCTTGTTCTAAACAAAGCCTGGTTTACTCCCAGTGACGCTCCATGTAACTCTCTCATGTAGGACTGTTTTCCTTCCACAACCTCCATATCAATGGGCCTGAGATGTAGAAGTTCTTATTGATCTTTCATTTTTACTACTTCCAGATCTGAGTCTTTCCTCTGAAAGACCTCTAGGTTCCAGGAAGAGGTGCACCACCTTACCATACTATTCTCTAACCTCCTAGTTGAAGTTAACTATAGACTGGCACATCACAACTCTCATCATTTCTTGACAATTTTCATTCTAGACTCCCTGTAATTTTTGTGAAAATTATTTCTGTCGTTTTTCCTAGTTATTTTAGGAAATATAGATGATATAGATTATGCTCCCAATGGTATGGCCTTTCAGTTTCTTGGTCACTTTTCTGGAAAGTCTTATTTCTTCCACCCACAGTCAGTTCATCAGTATCCATTTTTAAAATTCTCCATTTTGGCCATCCTAGTCCTTATAACCACCTCCTACATTTTAAATTTATTCCCTTTCACGTATCTGTTACAAGAAGCTGTAGCCCTAGCTCTTTAGGCTATGATTCCCCTGATCTCTTCACAGGCCATCTCTAGTTTTACCACTTCACTTCCTTTCTCATCATGATGTTTATAATCATGTTATAAATCATTCTTCTGCATATATTCTGTACATTTTTGTTCATCTCATCCTTTACTGTACTAGACAAGTAAAAATGCTTTCATCTAATCCTCTGCCTTCTCTGAACCTATATACAAAGAGTTTCATCCCTGAAGGAAATAATTCACACATCTGACCGTGTTCACTTTAAATTCATAGGCACAGACCTTCAGGAGGCCTCCAGGGCAATTGTCCAATAGCCTACTAGTCCATTTTCCCTGTCAGTATGTTTCTTTAATCTTCAAGATTTCTAGTTCACATTTTCTGATCTAAAGACTCTTTCTTTTCTTCCTCCTCTTTCTCATCTGATTACATTCCTTTTTTATAACAAAGAAAGTAGAAACAGCAGAAAAAAGTTCAATATTCTTCATCACTACAGGTACACATTTACCTGTCTTTTACCCACATAGACAATTTCCCTTTTTGTACAAAGAAAAACTCTGTATTTTGGTTAATCTCTTTTCACCTTCCTCTGTAATTGCTTTCCCTCTTTTCTGCATTGTCAGTTTCCTTCATCTCTACTGATGATTCTCATCAGTATGTCAGCATGCTATTATGTCTAGAATTGAACATAAACAGAAATTTTACCCCACAACTTTGCTAACAAACACACCTTTTGTCAGCTTCTTTTATAACACTACTCCTGAAAATAACTTTCCGTGCTGACTGTTGCACTTCCCTTTCTAGAATTTTCTCTTGATCCTCTTCAATATAGCCTGTTAGATCCTACACAACACACATTACAGCCACATTTTCAAATGGAAAAAAATGAATTCAAACAAAATAAATTCAAAATAAGGAGAGATAGCTTATTTAAGTTAGAAAGAACCAGAGAAAGAATTCTTTAAGTATAAAGAAGGTAGAATGTTAAAGGTCCAAAGGACCACAGTGACTCTTGAGCAATGAATCCAAACCTAAATAAAATCTCTGATATGTTGATAAAGAATCCAAAATATTGATTCTAAAGAAGTCTTTATGAAATAAGAACTTCAAGTAATATGGGATTATGTAAAGCTTGAGATCCAAAAGAAAGTTAAAAATTATCAAAAATAAATGAGAAACATAATACAGGGTATAAAAGAAGAGATAGAGTTTACTAAGAAAAGTAGATACAACTTCTGAAAATAAAAAAATGTATTGAAGGGACTGCAAAGTACCTTTGAAAGCTTTAAGAATAGGCCAGACCAAGCAGAATAAACAATTTCAGAGCTAGAAGACAGGTCTTTCAAATAAACTCGGTAGGAAGAATACATAGAAAAATGAATTGAAAAACCTAACAGAGCCTTCAAGATATATGGGATTATGTATTACATCCAAATTTATGATCATGGATGTTCCAGAGGGAGAAGAAAAAGTAAAAGTGTGGGAAACTTGTTTGAAAGAATAACTCAGAAAAACTTCCCTGACTTACTACAGATCTAGACATCCAAATATAAAAAGCTCAGGTGATTCCTGAGAGATGCATTGCAAGAATAACCTGCACAAGACATACAGTCATCAGACTACTAAAAGTCAACATAAATTTAAAAATCTTAAACATGGCAATAGAGAATTATCTAATTACCTGTTAAGAGAATCCCATTAGACTAACAGCAGACTTCTCATCAGGAATCTTACAAGCCAAAAGAAATTAGGGTCTTATTATCAGTCTCTTAAAGAAAAAAAAAAAAATGACAACCAAGAATTTTGTATCCTGCTCAACTAAGACTCATAATTCAAGAAGAAAAACAGTACTTCCCAAATAAGCAAACACTAAGGGAATTTGTCACAAACAGACTGACTCTACAAGAAAGACTTGAAGGAGTTCTAACATATAGAAATAAAAGAGCAATACTTATCATTATGGAAACATACAAAGTATAAACCTTACAGATCTCATTTTAAAATTACCTAATTGAGACTGCAAAGCAAATTAAGAAATAATTCACAATATTACAGAAACAACCCTCAAAAATTAATACTGACCTTAAATATAAATAGACTGAACACTCCTCTTAAAAAATATAGTCTAGCAGAATGAATTTTTAAAAAGTCAACTATATGCTACATACAAGAAACCCACCTAACTCAAGTAACTTGTAAAGACCTTTTCAGACTCAAAGCAAAGGGGTGCAAGAAGATATTCTATGAAAATACAAACCAAATCTGAGCAGAAGTAGTTATACTTGGATTAGATAAAACAAATATCAAACCAAAAACCATAAATAATGACAAAGAAGGTTACTATAATAAAGGATCAGTTAAGAAGATATGACCATTTGAAACATATGCACCCAACACTGGAGCACCCTAATTCATAAAACAAACACTACTGGACCTAAGGAAAACAAAATAGATAGCAATACAATATTAGTGGGGTCTTTTAATAACCCACTGACAACATTAGGCAGATAATGGCAGCCAAAAATCAACAAAGAAACTTTTACAATGGACATTAGACCCAATGGACCTGACAAACATTTATAGAACATTTTACCCTACCACCTCAGAATATACATTCTTCTCATGCACACATGAAACATTTTCAAAAATTGACCATATACCATGCCTAAAGGCAATACTCAATGATTTTTTTTAAATCAAAATAATATCAAGTTCCATTTCAGAATACAGTGGAATATACAGTGGAATAAAGATAGAAATTAGTTCCTAGAAGAATTCTCAACACTATAGAAATACATGAAGATTAAATAACCTGTTCCTGAACAATTATTTGGTCAATGATGAAAGCAAGGCAGAATTTCTTTAAAAAAAATTGAAATGACGCTGGGTGTAGTGGCTCACTTAAGGTCAGGAGTTTGAGACCAGCGTGGCCAAAATGGTGAAACCCCATCTCTACTACAAATGAAAAAAATTAGCTGGGTGTGGTGGCACATGTCTTTAATCCCAGCTGCTAAAGAGACTGAGGCAGGAGAATTGCTTGAACCCAAGAGGTAGAGGTGGCAGTGAGCCAAGATTACACCATTTCACTCCATCCTGAGTGACAGAGTGAGATTCTGTCTCAAAAAAACAAACAAAATTAAGAAATTGAAATAAATGAAAATAAAGAAACAACATACCAAAACCTCTGAGATACAACAAGTCAATGCCAACAGGGAAGTTTTTAGAATTAAATGCCTACAACAAAAAGATAGAAAGATATCAAATTAACAATCAAATGTCATGCCTCACAGAACTAGTAAAACAAGAATAAACTGCACCCCAAGCTAGCAGAATATAGTAAATATTAAAGAACAAATCTAACTGAAATTTGGGCAAAAAAAAATGCAAAGGATCTGTGAAATAAAAAGTTGTTATTTGAAAATATAAGTAAGATAGACAGACTACTAGTAGATTAACCAAAAAAAGAAAGAAGATTCAAATAAGTACAATCAGAAATATTAATGGTGTCATTAAAACTATTACCACAGAAATATAAAATATCATCAGAGACTACTATGGCCATCTGTACATACACAAACCAGAAAACCTAGAGAAAACTGATAAATTCCTGGAAATATACAACTTCACAAGTTTGAACCGGGAAGAAATAGAAATCCTTAACAGACCAATAATGAGTAATTAAATTGAATTAGTAATAATAAAAAAAAAATCTCCTTACAACAACAACAAAAAGTGCAGGACCAGAGAAAATTATTGCCAGATTCTGCAAGACCAAAAAGGAAGAAATAATACCAATTCTACTAAAACTATTTCAAAAAATCAAGGGGGAAGGAATCCTCTTCAACTAATCCTATGAAGTCAGCATCATGCTGATACCAAAGGCAGGCAAGTACATGAAAAATAAAAGAGAAAACTACACATCAATATCCCTGAAGAACATAGATCCAAATACCCTCAAAACACAAAACAAAAAAAAAAACAAAAAAACTCTGGAAAATAAAATTCAGCAGCACATCAAAATGTTCATCATAATGAAAAGTGGACTTTTTCCTGAAATGCAAGGATGGTTCAATATATGTGAATCAAAAAATGTGATTTACAAAATTAACAGAAATTTCTTTTTTCAAAAAACATATGATAAAATCAATTGATGCAGGAAAAAAAATTTGATAAAATCCAGCATCCCCTTATGATAAAAACACTTACCAAACTAGGCATAGAAGAAAAATACTTTAAAATAATAAAAATCATATATATGACAAACCACCATCAATAACATACCAAATGGGGGAAAATTGTAAGCATTACTTCTAAGAATGGATCCAAGATGAGGATGCCCATTTTCACCACTCCTATTCAACACAGTATTGGAAGTCCTATCAGGAGCAATAAGGCAAGACAAAGGAATAAAAGGTCTCCAAATGGGAAAAGAAGAATTTGAATTATTCCTGTTCACTTATGATATAATCTTACACTTAGAAAACCCTAAAACTCCTCTGAAAGTCTCTTAGACTTGATAAACTACTTCAGTAAAGTTTCAGGGTACAAAACCAATGTACAAAAATCAGTAGCATTTCCATACACCAGTAATGATCAAGCTCAAAACCAAATCAACAACTGAATCCCATTTACAATAGATACAAAAAATGGGAAAACATTTAAAATAATAGGTAAAAAAGTCTTTATGAGGAGAACTACAAAACACTGATGAAAAAAGTTATATATGGCATTAAAAAATAGAAAAACATCTCATGTTCATGAATTGGAATAATAAATATTGTGTAAAATGACTATCCAGCCCAAAGCAATCTACAGATTCAACACAATTATATTAAATTACCTATGTAAATCCTAAAATTCATATGGAATCAAAAGAGTCTGACTAGCAAATTCATCCTAAGCAAAAAAATAAAGCTGAAGTTGTCACATTACCTGATTTCAAATTATACTACAAGTCTATAAGCCAAAATAAAATGGTATTAGTATAAAAATAGACACATAGATCAATGGAACAGAATAGAGAAGCCAGAAATAAAGTCACATATCTACAACATACTGATTTTTGACAAAGTAACAAATATATATACAGTGAGGAAATGGTGCTGGGAAAATTGGAGAACTATATATACAGACATAAAATTGAACCCATATCTCTCATCATATATAAAAATTAACTCAAAATGGATTAAAAATCCCAGCACTTTGGGAGGCTGAGGCAGGTGGATTGCGAGGTCAGGAGATAGAGACCATCCTGGATAACATGGTGAAACCCCGTCTCCACTAAAAATGGAAAAAATTAGCCAGGCATGATGGCAGGTACCTGTAGTCCCAGCTACTCGGGAGGCTGAGGCAGGAGAATGGTGTGAACCCAGGAGGCAGAGTTGCAGTGAGCCGAGATCGCATCACTGCACTCCAGCCTGGGCAACAGAGCAGAATCCATCTCAAAAAAAAAAAAAAAAAAAAAAAAAAAAAGATAGTTTAAAGACTTAATTGTAAGGCCTGAAACTATAAAAATCCTGGGGGAAAACCTAGGAAAAACTTTTATGGACAATGGTCTAGGCAAAGAATTTATGACTACATCCTTAAAAGGAAATGCAACAAAATAATATATTAATGGAACTTACTTAAACTACAAAATTTTTGTTCAGTAAAAAAGAGTAATAATCAACAGAGTACACAGACAACCCACAGAATGGGAGAAAATATTTACAAACAATGCACCTGAAAAGGGTTAATATCCAAAATCTACCAGGAACTCAAACAACTCAATGAAAAAAAAAAAAGAAAAAAAATCTCATTAAAAAGTGGGTAAAGGATATGAATAGACATTTTTCAAAAGAAGACATACAAATGGCCAATAAATATATAAAAATGCCCAACATCACTAATCATCAGAGAAATGAAAATTAAAACCATAATGAGATATCATCTTATACTCATCAGGATAGCTATTAATACAAAGTCGAAAGTCAAGAGATGTTGGTGAAGATGAGAAGAAAAGTGAATGCTTATACACTGTTGGTGAGAATGTTAATTAGTATAACCTCTATGGAAAACAGTACAGAGATTTCCTGATGACCTAAAAATTGAACTATCATTTAATCCAGCAATCCCACCACAGGGTGTCTACCTAAAGACAAAGAAATCATTTTATTAAAAAGACACCTCCTGACTTGTATGCTTATCACAGCACTAGTGACAAAGCAAAGTCATGGAATCACTAATCACTAAATTTCCATTCACTGATAATTAGATTAAAACATTGGTATATATGTATATACTATGGGATACTAGTCAGCAATAAAAAAAAAAAAATGAAATCATGTCTTTTTATAGCAACGTGGATAGAAATGGATGCCATTATCCTGAGTGAAATAAATCAGAGACAGAAAGTAAAAAATGCATGTACTTTCTTTGATGTGGGAGCTAAACAATGGGCACACAAGGATGTACAGAGTGGAATAACAGACATTGGAGACTCTAAAGTGTGGGAGGTTGGAAGGGAGTGGGAGGGAAGAAATACTACCTACTGAATATAAAGTACACTATTCAGGTGATGGGAACATTAAACCCCGGACTTTACCACTGCCTCATATAATCCATGTTTCACAACTGTACTTGTATCTCTAAATCCATAAAAATGAAAAAATTTAAAACAACCAAAACCACCTTTTTGTTTCACCTCCCATCTTCATGCACTAGTTTTGTTTAGGTTAACAGTGATGAGCATATAATGAAATCCAATGGTTACTTTCTAGTCCCTAACTCCTATGAACTCTCAGCAGGCCTTGACATAGTTTCTTTATTCATTACTTCTTCATATATTCTTCACTGTGCTTCAAGGACATGATCCTTTCCCAGTTTTCCTCATAACTTATGGGACCTCCTCAGTTTCCTTCAGTGTCTTCTCCTTCTATTATTAATCTCTAAAGTTAGAGGGCCTGTTGCTGTTCCTAGGATGCAGTTTCTATCTGTACCCAGGCCCTAGAACATCTCACTATGCCACTGGATTTAAATAGCATCTGTTTATGTTGCAAACTCTAAGATTTGTGTCTATGGCTTTAATGATTTTCCTAAATGGTAGATTCTACATATTCATTGTTGGTAGATACCTAACAGGCAGCTCAGTTTTACAGGGATATAAGAAATCTTGCTTTTACTCTTCCTCCAAACTACCCTTCCTTTGTATTTCCCCTTTTGTTCAATAGTGTCACCATCTTTCCAGAGCTCAAGCCAGAACCTTGGGATCGTCCTTAAATTATCTTTCTCACATGCCACATTCAATCAACAAGCAAATCATATTGGCTTTGCCTTAGAAAATGAAACAAAACAAAGAATGAAGCACAAATATCTTCCCACTTCCTTTATCATAACCATGCTCAATAATACCTCATCGTGAAGAATGATCATAGCCTTCTGTTTTCCCTGATTTCATTCTTGTCTTCCAAAAACACATGCCATGCACAGTCAGAGTGATATTCTCATTAGGTAAGCCATAAGCATTAGGTAACACTAATGCTTAAACCCTCTGGGGCTTCTGAACACACTTAGAATAAGCTCCAAAGCCTTTCCTCTGAACAATATAATCTGGACCACGCTAGCTCTGTCATTGTACTTCATACCTCTCTCTTCCTCACACACTTTTTTCTAACTTGTATGTATCAAGTATGCTCCACACAAGGGCCTTTGTCTTTGCTCTACTTTGCCTAGCTTGTTCCTTTCCTGTCCTCATTTAGCATGGCTTGTAGCTTCTCTCTTCATGTCTTCATTTAGGTCTCTTGTCATATAACTTTCAATGCACAATATCTGAACTAGTGTCTCTTACCTACCCCACTTTTTCTATCTTCTGACTCTGATTTATTTTTCTTTCTAGTGCTTCACAGTTACCCTGGTTTACATATTTACTTGCTTATTTGTTTATTAGTTCTTCTGTATACATTCACTCTCCATTCCCTATCCCCACTGGATGCTAATGAAGTTTTATCATTTTCATTCACATTTGCATCTTCAGTGCATGGATCTGTGGCTGACACACATAATGAATATGTACTGGATGAGTAAATGTTTACACTCCTGCTCAGTCTAGTTTTAGCAATAGCCTTAATAAAATGAAGTTTATATTTTCATTCTCTAGTCAGCTTTAGAAAACTTTTCTTAAAAAAAATAAATAAATACAAAGGAAATCAAAGGCTGGTGAGAAATTAATAAATGCTTTGATAAGTGGTAATGTTGATTTAATCACTTTTTAATCGGATAAAGCATAACTATATTCAAGAATGGAACAATGTTTTTAAAACTCTCCTTTTCTCATGAAAAGGTTTCAATTAAGAAGCTAAAACATGCTGAGATGTAAACTAGTATGAAATTTTGAGGTGAATTTTTATAAGTTAATGAATTTGTAATTTGGAAATATAGAAGGCTTCTTCTGAATAGACATTTTATATTAAGATGAAGCTATACTTATGGAATATTTACGGTACGGATTTTAATAAAATTTGCAGGCAGGGTGAAAATATAACAACTGCAAACTTACTTAGTTTACAGGTTTATATTCATGTTAACAAAAGTTAAAACACATTGTTGGTTGCTTTTTTTTTTTTTGAGACGGAGTCTGGCTCTGTGGCCCAGGCTGGAGTGCAGTGGCGCGATCTCAGCTCACTGCAAGCTCCGCCTCCCAAGTTCTCACCATTCTCCTGCCTCAGCCTCTCGAGTAGCTGGGACTACAGGCGCCCGCCACCACGCCCGGCTAATTTTTTTTTTGTATTTTTAGTAGAGACGGGGTTTCACTGTGTTAGCCAGGATGGTCTCGATCTCCTGACCTCATGATCCACCTGCCTCGGCCTCCCAAAGTACTGGGATTACAGGTGTGAGTCACCGTGCCCGGCCTACTTTTTTTTTTTCTACCATGTCGTGCTGTTGACTGGCCGTGAACGTATGATCAACTAGTAGGTTTTAAAAGTACAATTAAATGTTACCCCAGGTCACTCTACTTACCACGTATATTTTTAAGATCTACATGCATGTCTTTACATGTTTCCAGTTTTAGGTGATTGAGTGCTTATCCTGGCCAGTAGGGCACACATTATCTGCTTCCCGGCTAACTCTCCAAACATCATCTGCCATACCCTCTCACTCAGTGTGTTCCTATAAACTGGCTTCTTTTCATTCCTCAAAAATTCTAGCTCTTTCCTGTCTTAAGGAAAGAAGACCTAGACCCTCTCCCTGAAAGCCCTTCATTTGGCTTTTTCTTTACCTCCTTAGATATAATGTCACTTCTTTTGAGATGTACTCTGTGAATCTTTCCCGTCACATCCCCTTACTTTAATCCTACATTTAATGTCTCTTTTTATTCCTTTAATTGGAAGTCTTTTCCCTTATTAAGACAAAGAGCAATGTGTAATTATGTGTTTATTTTTATACTTATTTGTCTCACATCAGTCTTGTCATTTTCTAAGCTGTGAGACAACAGGTACCTTATTGGTTTTACTTACTAAGAAATATTCATCATATCCTGTCTAAAAAATTGTCTAATAAGTGAAAAAAGGAATGAATTATTTACACATATTTTTCTTATGTCTACAAGGGTATTGTGAGATACCAGGTCAACAGCCATGCTGTGGGTGAACTGAAAGCATTAGAATTTCATTACAAATTGAAGTTTATATTTATACCTGGTTGCTTCAATGAAATGTTTTCTTCAATGAAATCAACAGATGATTTACTCTAACTGGCTCATTAGGATGCAACGCAACTCAAAATTAAAAGTTCTTTTACAATCACACAAAGATCCTTCTACTATCGAGACAATTGTCAATCAGTGTGTGCCTTAAGATTTTTATTAAGAGAAGAAAGTATAGAGCCTAGATTTGACAATGGAAGTATTGGAAACAAAAATTATTAATGATGGCATTGAAAGATCAAAATAATTCTAAGAAAATGCATTCTCAAAGAATTAAAAATTGACAAAATATGAATTTGAGCGCAAAATACGTAAAAATATGCCTATCATTAGGTGTGTTTTAGTCTAATATATGTGACAATGTTTCAAAGCGTCATACTTACTTCACAATCAGCAAGATACATACGGTACCTCCTGTTGCAGAGAACAGAGAGTTTATGACTTGAATTGCAACATAGATGTAAAATTTCCTTGTACACGCATCATCTCTTGGGCATTCACCCAAGTGCGCTGAGTAATTTCTGTTCTGGAGACCAGTTACTTCCACACAGCTACAGTTATAAAACACCTAAAAATAGTTTTTGAAATATTACCAAACACATTTGCCAAATACAACAGGGCTATGAATACATTCCATTATATTTAAGGAAGTCTCAAACTAAAATATTTACAGTTTAAAAAATGTTATAAAAATATAGTTGCTTAATACTGAAAGGCAAAATAGCTTCCTGAATTTAGGAAGTTAAGAAATTAGTGTATGAAATTCTGTATATAATTTTTTCATTAATATACAGTGTTTAAAATATTTCTCTTCCACCCATATTTACCTTCTAAAATACACATTCTTACTCTCTTTGACAGGTTCTAAGTATTAGTGACTTACTCCGGGAAAGAACTACCAAATAATCCAGAAAATATAGCAGTTTGAAAAGGGACAAAATCTAGCCACTCATGAAAATGGGACAGAGTGCAGGGGAAATAGAGCCAGGCACGGGTGCCAGAATTCTACTTAAGAAGGCAAAAGCAACATTCAAGACCATAATGACAGGTAATAAAATATATTATATTATTACTAGAAAGATTTAACACAAAAGAATGTCCTGGCTAATGGTTAGAGTATATAGAACAGGAATATTAGGAACAAGTGATTTTAGAGATTTCATCAGGTAGGCAGTGTATGTTGTTAGGTGGCTTTAATAAATTCTGCTCTGATTCTACACTAAAGATTTAAGTTCATCTTGAACCTACTACTGCTAAAGACTATTTACTGAAGGAGAACTTGTAAAAGAATTGACCGGGTGCAGTCACTCACACCTGTAATCCCAGCACTTTGGGAGGCTGAGGCAGGCGGATCATGAGGTCAAGAGTTAAGAGACCAGTCTGGTCAACATGGTGAAACCCCGTCTCTACTAAAGATACAAAAAAATTAGCCAGATGTGGTGGTGCACACCTGTAATCCCAGCTACTTGGGAGGCTGAGGCAGGAGAATCACTTAAACCCAGGAGGTGGAGGTTGCAGTGAGCCGAGACCGTGCCATTGCACTCCAGCCTGGATGACAAGGCGAGACTCCATTTCAAAAAAAAGAAAAAAAAAAAAAGGGAAAGAAAAAGAAAAAGAAAAAAGGAATTTAAATCCATACTTGTATGGTTCAAGAAAAATTCCTTTTACCTTTTTTTTTTTTTCAATAGGAATAATATGGAGGAATCTTTTATGGAGCAAGCACATTGGCCAATGAAACCAAACTTTGATACAGAGAGCATTATTTTAACAATTTTACTGAGGATTTAGTAAAGGAACTTTGCAGTAGCCCCCCCACGGTATAGCCATTGTCACTATTAAGATGATGTCTCCACATAGACAGAGCTCTCTTTAGGATACTAACATCATGTATCTTTCAGGTCTTCACTACTGGACAACGTGCGACCAGGGATTAAATGGGGCACCCTTACTGAAAGGTACTATAACTGATGAATATGAGATGTGAGCTTTTAAGTATAGTCTTTGGGCCACATATGTGCAAGTTTATTAAAGTTGTAGCCTATCTTCAAGGAAACTAGGATGCTTTATTCTTCAAATTTCTCCATGCCATTTAATTGGTAGGACATTGGGCAAGGGAAAGATAGAAAATGTTTAGAATTGAAGCATGGAAGAGTGTGGTAGAGAGTCATAATCACAGCTGACTATGTTGCTAATGTTGGTAATAGGGAAAGGGCCTGAAAAACAGTTATGCAACTTTGTGAGATGTTGAATTGATTGTAGATATGGGGAACAGCATACCTAATTTCCAATCACTGGGAGTTACCCAGGATATTGGGAAAAATCCATGTGTCACATGGAAAAAAAAAAAGCGCCTTTGAGTTAAGACAGAAATGGAATTTCCAACGGATATGTTGGCAATCAGTGAGCAGGATACTAAATTATACTGAGTAAAAGAAGTGCCAGCTTTGGGAACATCAAAATAGGAAATCAAGAATAGGGAAATCGTGTAAACATGAAGCCTTGATTAATTTCTTAGAAAGTCCAAGGCCACAGTGAGTCCCTAGCTAAACTTATCAGGATTTGTATATATTAAAATGCAAATAGATCGTTGTCCTCATAAAGTGGGTAATGCTGACAACTGGCTAATTCTGAACTTTCCCCTAACTTCCAAAGGGTAAAGTGATTCCAAATTAATAAAAATCATGTGCTTTAGTCAAATGAGAGACTTCTTAGATACCCTAAATGCATTCAAATTCTAACAGGTCATATTCTTAAAATCTCAAGAAAAAAAGTGGGTAATCTCTAATTAGAAATCAAGTAACAGAGAAGTCTGATTGTGTCCTAAGCAGAGTTTTATATGAAGCTTTGTTTATAATTCACAGCTATCATGAGGACAGATAACACTGGAATCTTTTTCTTTTATCTTTTTATTGGAGACCTTAGTTACAGGAAGATTTGATAAGTAATTATTAAATCTGTGATTTTAATTAAGGAGAGGAGAAAAAGCAAAAACTAATACTCACTGTAGACTTCTTAATACCACTTAAGGATTTGCATCCTGCTAGACAAGGTGACAGGTAAGTTATTCCATTGTTCCCACAGACTGGTTCCCATTGACTTTCATCACAATTGCACTCTGAGTTGCAATAAGAAAGTGGTACATCTATATGAGATGCCACTGAATTATTTCTGAAAATATATGATAGAAATATATGAAAAAAAGAGAAACAGGAAGTAGAGAAGGAAGAGAAGAGAGAGACAAGGGGATAAGGAGAGGGGAAATAGAGGAGGAGGAAGAGAAGGGGAAAAGAAGAGAAATAAGAGAAGGGGTTTTCCTTTAATCAGAGAAATCTGATTTGCTGACGTCAAAATGGCAATTTTTGTAATGCTTATTGACTTTTAACTCTCCTTCTTTACCAAGACATGACTTATGACCTAGAAAAAGTAAAACTTAAAAAAGAAATAAAAGAGGTTAGATAAGACTTAGACAACAGGTCTTTATCATTCTATCAAAGAAATTTTACATTAGATAAGTAACTTCATTTTTCTGAGATTCACTTTCTCTTTGGGGAGGTAATGGCATTAGATTGACGTTCCTCTCAGCTTATTTTAAAATTCTCTGAATCTACGCATGTTAGTTAACATTGTTGAATTTTGCAATCTGTATTTTAACTACATAAAAAAAGAATTCGATGTGGTTAAAGCTGAACCTCTGAGGAATAAAAAATAATAGAATCAGTTGAAAGAGGATTTAAAAAACTGTATATTTTTTGAATAAAACTATAATATTGTTTATACTGATTTACTTTATAATATAATTATAAATTACAAGATATAATTTTATATTTTGACTAAAATTATAAAATATGTTATTTGTATAATGTTTAAGCTTAAAGATTTCAAGTTATTTGTTTTGTAAAGATATGATAATTATTGAGGATTTATGAAATATCTTCAAATGAGTATATAATTTAAATTAAGAAAAATAAGTAGATTGTTAATTTAGAAAATACATTATGAATAATTTGATTTAATGACATCTGATACCTCTAATATCTCAAATTTGTGTCTTAATCTTAACATTGCTAGCCATACAATGTATGTATTTCTCTAAATCTTACTTTTACATCTATAAAACTGGGGTAAAAGTGTCCACCACTCATTTTAATTACCCATAAATTATAAGTGTCATTATTTCAACCTATGTAGCTTTTTCTTAAGGAATAAAACAAATTTTTATCATCTTAAGAAATGAACATTTTAAGAATTTGAAAATTGAAATTTCTCTCAATTAAAATAAAGTTTAATTACAATTGTTTTCTACCCTATTTTACTTGCACATAATCTTTTAATTCAATGGTTAACATATCACACAATTTATATAGCAATATATACAAACCCATCATAGGTCAAGGTTAGGCCGGCAACTGATTTGCTTTCACAGATTAGAGGGAAATAAATAAGTTGAAACAAGAAGGATATTATCGAAGTAAGAAGTGAAAATTTGGCAATTCCAACTAAAGACAATTTGAATTTTTTAATGATATATCCTCCTAAAAACATTCCAGTTGCAATCGTAGGAATGGTTATGACTCCTAGAAATAAAAGAAGAGAAAAAAGCTCTCATTATATGAATATGGTTTTTCTGATATGTCTTTATTTATAGAATACAGTGTATATCAACCAAATTCACCCTTTCTTATTTCTTTAAGAGAAGGGTGGCGAAGCCGGAAGGTGGAGTTTGCAGTGAGCTGCGATCCGGCCACTGCACTCCAGCCCGGGCGACAGAGCGAGACTCCATCTCCAAAAAAATAAAAAAGAGAAGGGTGGCACACTAGGGTGGAGGTAAGGGACAAGTATACCATATGAGAGACAAAAATAATTTATTTTGGCCAATTATGAGGGGTTGGCTTCCTCACGAGCAAAAGGCAGTGGCTAAGAATATTTATGTGTCTAAAATGGTTATTTCTATGAGGAGCTTTCTTTCTTTTTTTTGGCAATCAACAACAACAAACAAAATCTTTCTTCCTCTGAGATTTCTATCCTACCACCTAAAATCCTTTACATCTCTCAAAACAGAGTTTCAATCCTCAATAACTCACTCCAATTTTGCCCAAGGCTTTAGAATTAAATTCTTGAACTAATCTCTTTATTATTCATAAAACACATATATACCCTGATATGATAAAAAATGTCTACATACAGGATTAAAAATGATTGATCCCTCTTACAACTTTTCCATTTCACGGTCCTGTAAGTGTTATTACAGGTGAAGATTCCTCTAACAAAAAATTCAAGCGAGGTTATTGTGAGTCAAAACTTAATCTTTCAGTTTAAACCTGTCAGTTCAACAGGGAGATCATCCAGAAGCCTGTTCCAATGCTTCAGTATATAGATTTTCTAATTATTACTTTCCTATGTACATATGACCTAGATACCTACCATTTGATACATTGTTTAACTCATCAAATATTTATCAAATTTCTACAAGATTTCTACAATACTGGAGTTGTGAGAAAAGTGATATAAGATAAAATTTCCTTAAGGAGAAGGTCTCAATATGACTTTGAAAATAGGTATTGTAGCAAAAAAAAAAAAAAAAAAACTCTCTAAAATATGATATTTGTTTTGAATCATGCATATTTTGTAATGTATTTAAATTGATTCTCCTTCTGAAAACATTAATATGATGTGTTTTATAAGTAGCTGAGGCCTTATTTCAGTCCATGAATTATAGGATTATAAGGGTTATATTATAAAAGGGTTTGTCTTAGGATCTCAGTACTATAAGATCCAATTATGCAGATACCACATCTAAATGTTTTATTCACAAGCAATTTTTTTTCTTTACAATTTCACCTATAGAATTAAATTCACCTAACATGAGATGCAACCTCAAATGCAGAACAACGACAATATCACAAGATGGAGAAATTTTGTAAAGTTTGAGAGATAATAAGATTATATTTAGTAAAATATAAAATCACCTTCATAATAAAATGTGACTTGGAACACCAAGTACTCAGTAGTGTTTCATTTATCAAGCAAACAGGTAAAAAATATGTCTTACCCAGCAAAAAGTTAGCCTGAGATGCAGACTGACCATACTGTTGCTCCATATATTTAAAGATGTAAGTAAAAGAACCGATAAAGCTGCTTATTTGTAACAATGTCAAAAGCACGAACATAACATACAGGGGATTGGTAAGGAGGCTTTTCAAAGACTGGAAAAAACCTATAGAGTTATAAAAATAAGATATTTCAATAATAAAATATATACTCATATCTGAATTTTGTCAATATAAGTTATATAAGACTTAAAGTTACAAAAGACATAACACAGAGACAGTACCCTGCAATCCTACTGTCAAGTTTTTAATATATTCCTTCAGTATTTTCCATATGTATATTATTATTTATTTCTTTCCTTCATTTTAACCTCAAATAGGATGATACATAAATGGTATTTTTTAACTTGCTTTGTTCACTTAATATTTGGTTATCTTTGGCACTTTACCATACTATTAGATATAGACTAATTCACCTATTCATTTATTCAACAAATGTTTGGTTTTCAATTGGGTACCAGGCAATGTGCTTAGTGTCCAAGAAACAAAAAAAAAGTGAATCAGAAATGTGATGTTCACCAGGTGCAGTGGCTCACGCCTGTAATCTGAGTACTTTGGGAGGCTGAGGCGTGCAGATCGCCTGAGCCCAGGGGTTACAGACCAGACTGGGCAACATGATGAAATCCCCTCTCTACAGAAAATACACAAATTAACTGAGCATGGTGGGGCATGCATGTAGTCCCAGTTACTTGGGGGGCTGAGGTGGGAGGATCGTGTGAGACAGGGAGGTTGAGGCTGCAGTGAGCCATATTCATACCACTACACTCCATCCTGAGAGACAGGGACAGACCCTGTCACAAAAAAAAGGAAGGAAGGAAGGAAGGAAGGGAAGGAGGGAGGGACGGAGGAAGGGAGGGGGAAGGAGGGAGGGAAGGAGGGGGGAGGGAGGGAGGAAGAGAAATGTGATGTCCCTTATTTATTAGCATTTAACATAATTATTTTAAAACTGTAATTGTTAAATATAAATTTAAAGTAAAGATAGTATAATCTAAGACACAGAAATAAGAGCACTAACATCAAAAAATTTTACAGAAAACATTAGTATGAGGGCTCAGACCTCTTTTTTTCCTGGTATATAGCTTGTGTACCATCAAATACTGCCTCGATATATCTGGCAGTATTATAAATTCCTTATAGTAAGATGCAAGAAGGTGAGGCAGGGGATGATGATGTTGATCTCAAGTGACATTATGACAGTAATAGTACAACAACCTATGCCTACAAGTAGGTGCAGCAACAAACTTCTAACTTCTGTCCATGGCAGAAATTATGTGATCTGGGTCTGTGATTGCCAACTCCATCAGCCATAATATGAGATAAAAGTGGAAGGAACTATTTAGAACAACAGGAAGTTTCAGAGTACAGCAAGAAAGTCCGAGATATGGTTACTAAGAGATGGATGACATGGGCTGTGAAAGATCTTGCTCTCCATAGACCTTTAAAGATTTTCATTAGATATGGACAGTACTTTCAAACGGTAACAAATAAATACTTTGTTTCCTCTGATTATAATAATAAGGAAAGACAGAGAAATGGCACAGAACAGAAAAGAGTTAAGAAAATGTATAGCAGGAATAAAAAATATTTAAAGTTGTTAAAACAAAGCGCCAAACTTCCCTCCTTAGGTCTCCCCAGTGAGGAAGAATCACCACCTATTTGTGAGGCATTCTAAGAGAGTTGTGACCTTTGCTCAAAATAAATGGAACATGTGGATTAACCAAATTGTTAAAGTTTTGAGGTAAACAGGAACTCGGATGTCACATAAGCTGAACTTCCATACAATCATAACTCACTATATGTTGATCCATTAAAAAATGGATCAATAAACAACTCAAGTGACATTACGCTACCTCAGAGGAATTTGCTCAACTTTTGAAGAATTCTCATTGTTTACATGTTGTCTTTGTAACAAACTGAAATTTTCTTTGCCTTCTGATCAATTAGTCTTAGTTCTACTCAAGAATGTATAGAATAAATCTAATTTGTTTTTCTGACTATAGGTACTTAGTATTTTAACCATTCCTAATGGGCACCTAATTAAAATTCACTTTACTATTCACGTCACTACCCTTAAAGAAAAAAAAAGCTCATAATATAGACAATGTTTACAGTTGCCCCTTTATTTGCACCTTATTATCTTCTTTATTCTTTTTGGGCTCACAGTCAACCCTGGTCCTTATTGGTTTAGAAAATCCATTAATTGGCCGGGTGCGGTGGCTCACGCCTGTAATCCCAGCACTTTGGGAGGCCAAGGTGGGTGGATTGCCTCAGCTCAGGAGTTCCAGACCAGCCTGGGCAACATGGTGAAACCCCGACTTTACTAAAATACAAAAAAATTAGCTGGAAATGGCGGCGTGCGCCTGTAGTCTCAGCTACTCTATAGGCTGAGGCAGGAGAATTGCTTGAACCTAGGGGGCAGAGGTTGCAGTGGGCCCAAGATCACGCCACTGCACTCCAGCCTGGGTGACAGAGTGAGACTCCGTCTAAAAAAAAAAAAAAAAAAAAGAAAAGAAATCATTAATTGTTATGGATTGGATTAAAGTAGAAACATAGCATAGACAAAATAAAAAATCCTTGATATGCTATTTTTAGTATGCATGTTAAACTACAAAAACTCATTAATGATGTGCTGGTAAACATTTAACAACAGATTCATTGAGAAACAAATCCGATTTGTAATATTTTTCCATTTCCATGGTAACACATGATGGTAAATTCTCCTACCACGGACAATTTAAAGCTACCTACGCAGCTGAAATTGAGGAATCCACTCTAATGAGTGAATATACAAGGCTCCAGCATCCCATTGCTCTTGGGTTAGTGTGGTGGAGAGGAGAAAATAACAACAACAACAAAGGTAAGTGAAAGAACTGATGAGAGAAAGAATATGGGTTACTTTGGAAAGGTTGTAAGCTTACTTCAATGAAAACCTGAAAAAGTGCCAAGGGTTTAGGTGTTGGTTGCACTGCTTCAGGTTTTACTGCTTCACCATTTCTCCCTAAAACTGCTAACTAAAACTGAAAACTGCTGTCAATACCTTACCATTTCAAATATCTTGCTCTGACAGCTGCTAGATCATTCTCTTGATTACTGCTTCTCAATGGTTCACCATTAGCCCATGTGACTTATATTCAAAAGAGTTACGACTATCAAGTGCTAAAGAATCCTAATTCACATTATTGACTCCAAATATCTTAATTACTGATGTTGCTTTTCACTTCATTTTTGAATACTTAAGTAAGATTATATATGTGTATATATACATTTTTAATTCATATATACATTAATTTAATTTAATAAGATATATATAATTTTAATTACCAAGAAAAATAATCTTGCTCTAATTACCTAGACAGACTCCTCTCCTGACTTCCTTCTCCTTATTTCATCTCTACACCTGAGAATAGTTAAATATAACCTACCATAGTACTTAAGATACTTTATTACAATGATCTATATACTTCTCATTATCATCCACTAAGTTCTCAAAAAATAAAGGCAACGTTCTATTACCAGGGAATAGTATGATGGCTGGTATCATTTGTTAAATAAATAAATGAATGAAATATTATAATCCTTTTAGCCCTCACAGTTTATACTATATTATATTAAAATGAATATGTACTATTTGGCTTATAAGGAACAGATGTTAATAGCTTCGATTGGTTTCTGTCTTCTAAACAGCAGAAACCTAATCCTCTTCCCCTTTTTATGTGCTCAAGACATACTTGTTAATTTTAATAGGAGTTTTAGAAAAAATAATTCAGCTAAATTTAGTGGAGAAGAAAGCTAACTGTAGATGATTTGAGTATGCTTTATTTATTTATTTATTTATTACTCACTTCTCCCTTTCATTGAGATTAACAATTCTAAGTTGACAATTAATGTTAAATACTTACCAGTCACATTTTTTGTAACTTTTTTTCCTCGGTTGGTCAAATTAGCTGTTTGACTTCTTTCATCATTTGTTTTCAGCACATGCAAAGAGAGTGAAACTTTTCTTTCTTTTTGTGGTTTATTTGGATTTTGGGGCAAGAAAAAAAATGGTATAGAAGAAGTAATGGAAAATAGTCCAGACACAAGGAAACCAAGCCACCAAGCTCCAACCCAACGAGAATCCTTAGGAGTTATCCTGATAGTGCCTAGGAGAAACAGTTAGAAGAAGCCAGTCAAAAATCATTTTGAAATACAGTAGGTTCTGGGAAATAATGATAATGATTGAAGTCTTCCATAGATGAAGGAAGTAAACTATATGTTTACTTTCAATTCTAAAACACTATTTTCTTCTTTTCATGTTTTGTTATCTCTGAGACTAGGTTGATGACATCTTGCAATTGCTGTTGTCCAGGAATCAGTCATGACACTGTTCACATTGCCTGAGCTTGTGTGCACATGGTGGCTTTTCAGATTTCATGACTGGACAGCTGTCACCATTGGGCATTTAACTCTTCAGACCATTTAATAACTATTCATGGAAGAAATATGAATCCTCACTGTTGTCTGACAATGCTGGAATCATCTGATGAGGTCAAGAAAGCATCAGCAATAAAATTTAAGCAGCTGGCAAAAAATACTGAGAGACAATAAACACCACCACCACACCACTATCCACACCACCCTAACCACCCAGGAACCTGATTTGCAACTCTCCAGATAGCACAGAGGATGAGAAACTATGCAAAATGAAAATCTGAGTTTAAGAGTAACCCAGAAATATTGGACTCTAAATGTTAGAGATCATTTAACCATTTTATTTCAACTATATTTCCCTTAAAGTATGTATAAGAGTAATGTGTAAATGCTATATCTCAAGTGTAAATGAGTTATTTTAGTAGGTAGAAAATATACAGTTTAAATAATGGGAAGGCATCCATGAAATATCAGCAAGATACCAGAATAGGAAGCACTAGATACCCTTCTCTCCATGAACATACTGATTCAACAGTAATATTCAGATCAGTTTCATTTGTGAGAAGTACAGAAACTAATTGAGAGACTCCTATACATCAGCAAAGTACAAAACCAGATACATAAAAACCAGTAAGATAATCGGAGACACCCTCTTGCCATTCTCCTCCTCAGTATTGTACCATACAATTGGGAAAAACTAACAGTTTAAACTGGCACGTGGACACTTGACACAGCTCTTCCCTCTGGCTTAACACAGAGTGAATGTGTGAGAGAAAAAGAAAAAAAACAAAAAAACATGTGGCAATTCCTCAAGGATCTAGAACCAGAAATACCATTTGATCCAGGAATCCCTTTACTGGGTATATACCCAAAGGAATATAAATCATTCTATTATAAAGATACATACACAGGTATGTTTCTTGCAGCACTATTCACATTAGCAAAAGTCATGGAACCAACCCAAATACCCATCAATGATAGATTGGATAAAGAAAATGTGGTACATATACACCACGGAATACTATGCAGCCATAAAAAGGAAGGAGATCATGTTCTTCGCAGGGACATGTATGACGCTGAAAGCCATTATCCTCAGCAAACTAACATGGTACAGAAAACCAAACACTGCATGTTCTCACTTACAAGTGGCAGCTGAACACTAGAACACAGAAACACAGAGAGGGCTACAACACACACCAGGGCCTGTCATGGGGACAGAAGGAGGGAGAGCATCAGGACAAATAGCTAATGCATGTGGGGCTTAATACCTAGGTGATGGGTTAATAGGCGCAGCAAACCACCATTGCACATGTTTATGTAACAGACCTGTACATTCTGCACATATATCCCAGAACTTAAAGTAAAATAAAATTAAAAAAAAAAATGCTCCCAGCTTATCCTTGGGGAGAGAAAGGGTTGGAGTGCACATTCAACATTTCAACCTTTCCAAGTGCTACCTAATGGATTGGCTTCTATCTCATCTGCCTCAAAGTGCTGACAGGATCCAGCATATGCCAGTCACCTGGGAACTACAGAGAATAAAGATGAACCAGTATGTGGACATTTATCACAGATCCTGCCCCCTAGCTTAGTGCAGAGTGAGCAGGCAAAAACAGACAAAAACAGAAACGAAATTCAAGCTTTTAGCTCTTCCATGGGGAAGCAAAGATTTGGACCACACGTATAACATTTCATCTTTTCTGAATTCTACTTAAGGAAAGGTATTTTGTCTTCCTTGTCTTTGGGTTAGGCATACACTTGGCCCCTGGTACTACAAAGAACACAAAAATGATGATTTAAACTAGCACATGGGCACTTGTCACAGCTCCTCCTGCCCCTAGATTTAGGCAGAGTGATGAGGTAAGAAACCTCAGCTTCCAAATTCTCTGTGGGGAGGGAAAGAGTTGGACAGCATGCCAAATATTCAAACTTTCCTAAGAGTTGACTAAGGACTGTCTTCTGTCTCAAATGTGTAAAAGTGTTGATAAGACCCTGCATGCGCTACATGCCTGGGGGATCCTAAGACAAAGATAGCAGTTTGGATGACCATGAAAGTTTGAGAGGCCCAAGAAGATGTGGCTGGGCTGATTGATGCGGGTTTTCTCCTATAATAAGGTCCGTCCATGAAGAGTTGGAGAGGTGATTCTTTTTTTCTAATGCATAGATTGCAAAATATTTTTTTCTAATACCAGCTTAGCCACAGGAAAATAGGGCACCAGACAGAGTTTTGAGGTCCTAACTCATGGACAACAGTTGTAGGCATATCCTGGCGCCCAAAAAGGAATCCACTGCATTGAAGAGAAGCACCCACACCTGGCAGCATTTATCATCAGTTGACTAAAGAGCCCTCAGGCCCTGAATAACCAGCAGCAGTATCAAACTAATACACTGCGGGCCTTGGGCTCGGAGATTTGCTGACTTCAGGTGTGACCGAACACATTCCCAGCTGTGGTGGCTATGGTGAAAGACTCCTTCTGTTTAAGAGAAGTGGTGGAAAAATAAAGGGGACTTTGTCTTGCACCTTAGGTACCAGCTCAGCTACAGTAGAGTAGAGCAACAAGAAGGCTTTTGGGGTCCCTGAGTCCAGAACTAAGCTCTTAGACACCTTTTCTAGACCTGCCCTGGGCCACAGGCAAGTGTAGAAATGTTGTCCAATAGCCTAGTCCTGAATTAAGAGACACATTGCCCTGAAGGATGAGTCTCTGAGACCTGGCAGCATTCATAATAACCTGACTGAAGAGTCCTAGAGCTTTAATTGAACATGGTTGGTGGCCTGGCAGAATCTTCCTTGGGCCTGTGGTGGCGGTGGACACAGGGAGAGGCTCCTCTGCCTGTGGTAAAGGGAGAGACGAGCAAAAAGAACTTTGTGCTGTGTTTTGGGTACCAGTGTAGCCACAGTAGAACAGAACATCTATTATAGGTAAATTGATAAGGTTTTTTGCTCCAAACCTTGGCTCTTAGCATCTGTAGGCCAGCCTGAGGCCTAGGGGAACTCACTGCACTGAAGGGAAAGACACAAACCTGGCCGGCTTGGCCAACTACTGATTGTAGAGCCCTTGAGCTTGAGTTAACATAGATGGTAGCCCGATAGTAGTTACAGAGGGCCTTGGCCAAGACCCAGTGCTGTGCTGGCTTCAGGTCTTACCCAGTACAGTCTCAGCTGGGGGGGGGGGCACAAGGATGCTTGCATCACTGAACCCCCAGTTCCAGGCAGCTCAGCACAGAAAGAGTAAGACTACATTTACTTTGGAGAAAGTAGGGGAAGAGAACAAGAGTCTCTGCTTAATAATCCAGTGAATTCTTCCATATACTTTCCAAGGTCACCAAGGCAGTACCTCCCCAAGACTGTAAAAACCACAGTATTATTGAGGTTGTGGCCAAAGTCCCTTCATATACCTAAAAAGCCTAGTAAAGAAGGATGGGTAAAAACAAACCCAGACTACAAAGACTACAATAAATACCTAAGTCATCAATGCCCAGACACTGATGAATAACATAAGCACTAAGATCAGCCAGGAAAACATGACCTCACCAGACAAATTAAATAAGGCACCAGGGAACAATCCTGGTGAAAGAGACATATGTAATCGTTCAAACAGAGAATTCAACATAGCTGTTCTGAAGAAACTCAAAGAAATTCAAGATAACACAGAGAAGGAATTCAGAAACTATCAGATAATTTAACAAAGAGACTGAAATAATTAATGCCAATACTACTCAAACCATTCCAAAAAATGGAGGAGGAGGGAATACTTCCAAACTCATTCTGTGAGGCCAATATTACCGCGATACAAAAACCAGACAAATACACATCAAAAAAAGAAAACTACAAGCCAATTTCTCTGATGAATATTGATACAAATATCCTCAACGAAATAGTAACAAACCAAATTCAACAATACATTAGAATGATCATTCATCATGACCAAGTGGGATTTATCCTGGGATCCAAGGTTAGTTCAACATATGCAAATCAATAAATCTGATACGTTATATAAACAGCATGAAAGGTAAAAATCCTATGATCGTTTCAATTGATGCTAAAAAAGCACTTGATAAAATTCAACATCCCTTCATAATAAAAGCCCTCAAAAATCTGGGTATAGAAGGAACATACCTACCCACATATATCCACAGATTCAAATTCATATGAAACTAACAAATGACCTCAAATAGCCAAAGCAACCTTGAGAAAGAATGAAGATGATGGCTCACACTTCCTGACTACAAATATATGTTAAAGCTAAAGTAATTAATACATTACAGTACTGGCATAAAGATAGATATATAGACCAATAGAATGGAATACAGAGCCCAGAGAAATCTGTGTGTATACAGTCATCTGATCTTTGACAAGCGATCACAATAGTGAAATAATTGTTTCTCTGACAAATGGTGTTGAGAAAAGTGGATATTCACATACAAGAGAATGATGTTATACCATTATATATACTGAAAAAATAAACTCAGACTGTGTTGAAGATTAAAATTTAAAACTAGAAACTATAAAATTCTTAGAATAGAACTTAGAGAAAGAGTTTCATTACATTTGTCTTGACAATAATTCATGGATGTACTACCAAAAGCACAGGCAATAAAAGCAAAATTAGACAAATGGAACTGGTCAAACTAAAAAGCTTCTGCCCAGCAAAAGAAATAATCAACAGAGTGAAAAGGCAACATACACAATAAGAGAAAATATTCATAAAGCATATATGTGATAAGGTGTTAATTTCTAAAATGTACAAAAAATTCCTGCAACTCCATAGCACAAGAATATGATTACCTGATTTAAGAATAGGTGAAAGACCTGAATAGAAATTTCTCCAAAGAATATATAGAAGTGAACAACAGGTACATGAAAAGATATCCAGCATCACTTATTATAATGGCAATGCAAATCAAAAGCACAATTACATATCACCATACACTCGTTAGGATGGCTATCAAAAATAAAGAAGGAGAAAAGTGTTGGCATAGATGTGGAGATATTTGAACACTTATATACTGTTGGTAGAATGCAAAATCGCGCGCCCAGTATAAAAACATAGTATGAAGTTTCCTTGAAAAATTAAATATAGAACGACCATACGATGGAGCAATCTCACTTCTGGGTGTATATCCAAAATAATCGAAATCAGGATCTCACAGAGATATTTGCAGTTGCATGTTCATTGCAGCACTCTTCACAATAGTCTAAATGTGAAAACAACCTAATATTTACAGAGAGATGAATAAAGAAAATGTGATCTATACATATAATGGAATACTTTCTGTTTCACCGTGAAACAGAAAGGACATCCTGCAATATGTGATAACATGGATGAACTTTGCCAACATTGTGCTAAATGAAATAGGCCAGTCACAGAACAAATACTGAGTGATTACATTTATGTGAGGCATACAAAAGAGTTAAACTCATGAAAGCAGAAAGTAGAATGGTGATTTCCAGTGGTTGCGGGAAAGGGGAAAGAGGGAATTCCCAGTTAATGGGTATAAAAAGTTTCTTTTATACAAGATGAGTAAGCTCTAGAGATCTGCTGAACAACATTGTGCCTGTAGTTAACAATCCTGAATTGTACAGTCGACCTTTGAATAACATGGGAGTTAGGGTGGCTTACCCTCCACACAGGTGACAATCCGTGTATAACTTTTAGTTCCCCCAAAACTTAACTTGAATCTGTAGATATATTTGGGTAGGTATGTTTCTTCTATCCCCAGATTTTTTAGGGCTTTGATTAAGAAGGGATGTTGAATGTTATCAAGTGCTTTTTTAGCACTAATAGTCTACTGTTGGCCAGAATTCTTACCAATAGCATAAACGGTCAACATATATTTTGCATGTTGTATGTATTATAAACTGTATTATTTGTATAAATTAAGCAGGAGAAAATGACATTTAGAAAATCACAAGGAAATGTGTTTACTATTCCTTAAGTGGAAGTGGATCATCATAAAGCTTTTCATCCTCATCTCTGCACATTGAGTAGGTGGAGGAGGAGGAAGGGGAGGTATTGTTCTTGCTTCCTCTAGGGTAGTAGAGGCAGAGGCAGTGGAGGAAGTAAAAAGGAAGACAGGAAAGGCAGGTATACACAGTGTGACTTTACAGAAATACATCATACTTTCTATTTGACTTTGTTGCTTTATCATTTCTCTTAAAATGTTTCTATATGGTACCAATCCTTCTTCCACTGTTTGTTTTGTTTCAGTGCCCACATTACAGAAGCTTCCATGTTGTAAAATATGTCAAAACAGTCTTGAATAATCAGAACGCTTCTGCCAGATTATCTAATGTCAATTTGTTTCTGTCACTGCTTCTACTACGTCTTCTTCCTCATCAGCTGACATTCCTTCAGAAGCACTTCTGTCCATCAAGTTGTCTTCTGTTAATTCCTCTGATGTGCCTGTTACCACTCGAATGCCTCCAATATCCATGTTTTGAAATTCTTCACTCCACACCTTTTTTTTCTTTTGCCATATCCACAATCTCTTCATAATTTTCTTGAATGATTATGAATTCCATGAAGCTATGCACAACATTTGGACAGTTTTCTCCAGTAGAAATTTGTTTCCTGTTTGACAGCTTTTGTGGCTTTTTACACAGCAATGATGGCAACTTCAGTGGTGTAATCCTTTCAGACTTTTGTAATGTTTTCTCTGTTGGGGTTCTCTTCCACAGTATTTACAATCCTTTCTATAGGGTAACATGTGTAATGAGCCTTAAATGTCCTTAGGACCCCACATCTAGAGGGTGAATTAGAGACATTGCATTTGAGGTAAAGCAGACCACTTCAGCACCTTCAGTATTCAACTCATGAGGCTCTGGATGACCCAGAGCATTGCCAATTATCAAAAGGACTTTAAAAGGTAAACTCTTCCTGCCAAGGTACTTCCTGTCTTTAGGAACAAAGCATGGAAGGAAACTGTCATAACTTTTCAGAAAAGAAAAGTTATTATTGTTCAGGATTTCTTGTCGTACAACCAAAAGACTAACAACTGTTTTTCATCTTTCCCCTTCAAGGCTTAGGGATTAGCAGTTGTATAGGTAAGAACAGTTCTGATCATAAACCCCACTGCATTTGCGCAGAACAGCAGAGTTAGCCTATCCCTTCCTGCCTTAAATCCTGGTGCTCACTTATCTTCTTTATTAATAACTGTACTTTGTGGCATTTTTTTTTCCAGAATAGGGCACTTTCATCTGATTAAAAACCTGCTCAGGTAGATGTCCTTTCTCCTCAATGACTTTATTTATGCCATTTAGAACTTTTCCGTTACCTCCTAAGTGGTAGAAGTTGCTTCTCCTGTTATAATGACACTTTTTTGAGGCAAACCTCTTTTGAAAATTTTCAAATTATCCATTAGTGGCATGAAATTCTCCAACTTTAAATCATTCACTTTCCTTTTGCTTTAAGTTGTCATATAATGACTTCACTTTTTCTTGAATCATGTTTTGAGTCTACAGGTATGCCTTTCTGATGGCAATCTTGCATCTACATAAAAGTTGAATTTTCAATATGATATAAAAAGCTATTTCACTAAAAGGATGGGTTTTTGTGCCCAATGCTGTAGCTGCAGTGAGGCTTCATGTCATTCCATTTTTCTGTGAGTGTGGGTTTTAGTTTTTGTTTTACAATGGTCCTTGTACTGGATACATTTATATTGAAACAGTGGCCAGCTGCAGAGCTCATTTACAGTACATATTAAGCAATTCAACTTTGTCTTATAATGTCATGACTTTTCTTTGCTTCTGGAAGCCCTTCCAGCATCACTAGTGGCACTTCATATGGCTCACACAGTGTTACTTCAGATTGATGTTACAGCACTAAACAGGATGAAAAATACACAGAAAACGCAAGGGTTCACTTTTTACTGTGATTCATCACTTACTGGAGAGTGAGGAAAACTACTCACATGGAGATGATGAATGACACATGGCATTTTAAATAAATACTCTCAACACTTGAGCTTACTGCAATAGCAACAGGAGATGGTTAGAGAATTTTTACAGCAGTGAAGTAAGCACTACAGTTAATTTTATGCAGTTATGATTTAATACTGCAACTGGGAATGGCATCGTCTAAGGTCTATAAGAGTTTCTCTGTGGAAAGTTTAACAAATTTTGACTTTTAATAATAGATCTGTGCATATTTTACTATAGTAAATTATAAAATCGTATTTACATATATTTTATGTATTCACACTATAACTAACTTTCTCTTAACTTTTTCTATATTTCTAAGCTGCGTAGTTTATCTGCAAGGTTTTTCATGTTGTCACAAATCTCAAAAAATGTTTCCAACACACTTATTGAAAAAGCTATGTAGAAGTGGACATGCACAGTTCAAACCTGTGCTGTTCAAGGTTCCACTGTACTTTTAAGAGGTAGGGTTCATTTTCATTGTTCTTATCTCAATAAAATAAAAATGATAAAAATTAAGAAAGCGTACACACACGGAAACACACACACCATGGAAGTTTGTAGCACACTTAACTGATGCCGTTACTCTGATCAATAAGAAAAATCATTGACATGAAAAAATATTGACTTGGTTTAAAACTATTTAGAAATACATGATTTTCTAGTATGGACTGATCTGGTTTTAAAATTGATTTATGTGATCATATTGTTTCATAATCAACAACTCAGGCAGACTTCAGGAAATGACTAGTTAAATCAGTAACGCCATTATACATGCTAAGTGTTTATTTATCACCTGTCAGAAATATAATTTTGATGACTTTTTTTTTTTTGTTCTTTCACTGGTCTATATATAGGAACTAAAGGTCATAACTGAGCTAGATATGTTCTGCCAGTGTTTCCCGTGGCTCACACACAATCTTAAAAATTGGAAAATTCTACGTAAAAATGTTAGTTCCTGGATTCTCTGGAAAACCAATCAGAAAGCCTTATTAATGCTGGTCCCAAAATTCTGTATGAAAAGTATAGACCAGAGCTGGGGAGCACATGAGTTCTGGGGAGCACATGAGTTTTGGGGTGTTTGGGGAGAGTAGTGCACCAACAACAACTCTCCCCATTCTAACCATCACGCCCTAATTTCCTGTCCTTGATACTCTTTACTCATTTATGTTATGTCTTTGGCTACTGTAGGAATTAAAGTTTACCAAAGTATACTTTATCATAAGTTCCCTTCATGCTTCTCACGGAATAAGAGAAGACATGATAAAGTCTGAACGGTCAGGGGTAGAAGTTGAATCACTATGAATTCTAAAATGGTATGATTATTTTTGAATAGAGAGGCTACAAAACTACTATCCTAAAGACCTCCAACACTTATTTTGTACTCAGTGTTAAAAAGCAATGATTAAACTAGAGCAAATGAGTAAAAATAATGTACATAATGTATAGCTACACTAAGCCATATGTCTAACATGGAAGATATAAAACATATCATCAGGTACTTGCTTTTGTTTTATAATAGAAAACACTTTATGATTCTTTGGCCTACAATAATTGCTATTCCATCTTGGAATGAATCCTTTGGTCTCTTTGGAGTGATCTATTTAAGTCCTCAAGAAAATCATATTTGTTTATTCACAAACCCTGATGAGTTATTATATGCTAACACAGACACAATTCTGTCATGTTCTCAAAGAGATGGTGGGTAAGTATGCAAATATTTATAGATTGTTGGGAGAAGGGCTACAATAAAGGCATGCTCTTGATGATTAATAGGAGCACCAAATTTGAGACCAATGGAAATGATGAAGTAAGGGTTATATGAGAAAAGTCACATGTTGAAAGAGACTTTGAGAACTATGAAAATAAAAAAGAGAGCTGAGATCTGGCCACTGCACTCCAGCCTGGGCGACAGAGTGAGACTCCATCTCAAAAAAAAAAAAAAAAAGTTTTTCCAATTTTAAATAAAGGGAAATGTGAGATTACAGGACATAGGAATTCAGCCCATCATTGAATTAAGGTACAGATATTCATCAAGAGGGAATATAGGAAACAAAGTGGGTTTGGAAATAAGACGATGAGACCAGTTTTTGACAGGTTGAGTTTTAGGCACTTGTTTAAAAAAAAAATCTAAGAAGAAAAAAATTCAACAGGTAGTAGAATTATCCATTAAAACAAATTATAGAAAAATATCCATTGCAATTAGTAAATTACATAGAAATTGATTGTTTTATTAGCAGTAAAGCAGATTATAGTGGATGAGAAGTATATGGGAGGTGAAAAGGTGAGACGCTTATGTTAGATTATTTTTTTTCTAGGTACCTGGCTTTGAAGACAAATTGAGAAACAGTTAATCAATTGGCAAGTTGTTGGGGGATATAAAAATGTATATGTGTACATAGATGGGATAGACTTGAGTGTGTTTGCTGAGGAAAAGAGAGGGTGCAGATGTAGAAGAGGCAGAAAGAGGAAATCTAAACCCCAGTTGGATCTACTAATATTAGCTAAAGATAAATATTTTTTCATAAGTATGGGTAAAAAAAGATAAATATGGATATGGTGAAGGTATATTTGCAGGAAGGAGGGCCTGAAGTCGAGGCAGATCTTACAACATTGACTCTCACTCTTCTATGAGAGGAGAAATAAAGCATGCTCTGAGAGTGAAGACAAAATTCATAAATTTTATTTATGTGTCCACTCCTTCATTCATTTGTTCTATAAGCACTCATTAAATATTGCCATAGGCCAAGCCGTCAGTGAGAACCAGGAAAAATGATCACAACCAAAGTGCACCGTGGCCTCTCTTAAAACACCCCCGCCGTTAAGTCAATGCAGCAGCCACAAGGAGGCTTTGGTAAAGCAAACATCAACATCCAAGTCACCATCAACTGAAAAATAAAATTTACTTGACTGGGCCAGTTTTGGGAAAGGGACATTTTAAGTTTGGTTATTTTGGATCAAGTAATCTAAAATAAATTTGTTAAAAATCTCTTTTTACACTTAGTTGTAAAAGCAAAGTATAAATAGGAGCTAAATTTCTTTTTTATTCTGATTATTAATACATTTATTTCCTACTTGTAACTTTTGAAAAATAGTAAACAAAGAACTATTGAAAGACTGAATTTAATTCTCTGGAAGAATGGAGTCCTGCACTTAAAAGACACTATCATGGTACCTTGTTTTGATAGTACTTACTCAGATCTACATATCCAATATCCACATACATTTTAGCAAACAGAGATCCCAGGATAAAGCCAATGACTGGACCAATCATTCCTATTGCATTCAAACTACCTGTAAGTATTACAAAACAATTTAATCAGATGCCACAAATACTTGGTTTTGATTTAACATGTTTTTTAAAGTAATATTACACAATACACTTCTGCAAATATTTTTCTAATAGGTAAAAGAAAAAACTAATGATGTTATTATTTCAAGGGTAGATCCAGGGAGTGTAATCATGAAATTTAATATTTTCTGTACATTACCTACATACAAGGAAGAATGTCCTTCTTTTGCAAAATCATCAATGTACGAAATCCCCAATGGTCCTATGGGGGTTTCCCCTATACCACGAAGCATATTACCCATGAAGACATACATCCACATATGTGACCCAGATTCCTTCACACAATCTATAGAGATAAGAAAGTGTTTTACTTTAAAAATTAATTTTAACATTCCTATTAGGACCTTAACCACTTTAAACCCTTCATTTTTTGTTTTTTTTTTGTTTGTTTCTTTCCTAATTACAAAGTGATTCATATTTACTTTACAAAGTTTGAAAATTAAGAAGGGCACAAAGAAAACAAGTAAAAATTGTCTATAATTACACGACACACAGAAGATCATTGCAAATGTTATTCTAGATCTTCTACAATTTTAGTGAACAAAATATGCATAATATTCATTATGTACATTATGTACTTAAAAATCCAGGTTATTTTTAAGGTGCATACACAGTTATCACCATATTGTCACAATTTCCCCATGTTGTTAAGAGTTTTTCTATATTAAAATTTTAATTACTGCATAATAGTGTGTTTAATAATAGTTTGCTAATTTGTTTAAACAATCTCTTGTTGTTACAAAATATTTTTATTTTTATTCTCTTAAACACGGATGTCATGGCTGTGATTATGAAATGTCCTTGTGAACATTTCTGATTATTTCCTTAAGATTAATCAAGAAAGAGCTGGGCGCAGTGGCTCACTCCTGTAATCCCAGCACTTTGGGAGGCCAAGGCAGGCAGATCACGAGGTCAGAAGATCGAGACCATCCTGGCTAACACGGTGAAACCCGGTCTCTACTAAAAAATACAAAAAATTAGCCGGGTATGGTGGCAGGCACCTGTAGTCCCAGCTACTCGGGAGGTTGAGGCAGCAGAATGGCTTGAACCTGGGAGGCGGAGCTTGCAGTGAGCTGAGATTGCGCCACTGCACTCCAGCCTGGGCAACAGAGCAAGACTCCATCTCAAAAAAAAAAAAAAAAATTAATCAAGGAAGTAGGCAAGTATATTTTTGTTCTTTAATATATATTGAAAATTAATCTCCAGAAAGACTTTCCAATTTATACTCTCTCAGCAATACATAAAACTTGAAATCATTTTTTTCCTCCACTTCATTTATTTTTATTAAATTTTGGGGTTATCATTATAATGATATTATTATGTCATAATAGTTACAAAGTCTTCAAACGCTATAACATTTTGCATTTCTATAAAGAGAAGTTTTATTATTCACATATTTCTGCCACTTTCTGCTTTTTTATTTTAAATGTGTATGTTTTTTTTGCAAATTTCCTACTAAATTTGTTCTTTATTCTTATCTACTTCTAAATGCCCTTGATATATAATAATCCATTTGGACAACTCATATGTACAGAAATTTATGCAGACGTAAGTCCTCTCGTTGGCCCTGTGGAAACGGCCTATTTAAGTCAGACCTCCACATGGGTGGGTTTCTCCTTGTGATTGGTTGGACAAAAGCTGCATATAAGTGAACAGGTGCAGTTCAAACCTGTGTAGTTCAAAAATCGACTGCATATATTAACAGTATGATTTTGCCTGTATGTGAGGGATAAATGTTCTTCCTATTTGTTCTTAAATCAATTCTGCTAAAGAATATCACAAACTTTATAGATGTGATTAAATCTATCAATCTAGAATTTGTTTTACTGTCACTATTAATTCTTACCTTTTTCTACTATCTCAGGTGACGTTCTATTGAATGATAAGGTTTGATTAATTAAACAGGTTGATAAACTTGATGTTGAATTTTCTGATGGATTAATATGGGTTTCTTTAGAATACCTGTAACTATAAGAGCAATATTAGATTGAACATTTTGCTTGTCTACTGAATATTTTCAGTTTTCCCAGAAATACAGAGAAATTTTCCCCTTTATTTGAACCACTGTCTTCTCCAAATTACCAGAATCTTGTTTGTCAACTTCTCAGCATGTATTTCAGAACAGGTGATGGGAAGGGGGTGAAATGAGAGAGTCCACTGAGAAAGATACTTCAATACACTGTGAACAAAGTGGGTTATCACCTTGCTATTATCCTAAGAGTGCTTATATTCTGGTCAAGATATGAAATATCCTGGTTTCACCTGTTGGTTTTTTTTTTAATCTGTTAACTATGTCTATTTATCCCTTTGAGTTATCATCAAAGATGGTCAATCTGTCAGATTTTCTTTCATGTACACACACACACACACACACGCACACACTAGTGCTTGACTTTTCAAAACTCAATAAAAACAGATTTCTAATTCATTTCAACTTTATGAGGAAAAGCTTAGTAAGAACAACAGAGATGGAGCTGGATTAGGGATGGATGTTGATGCTCAAAAATACTAAGTGCTCTGTGAGCCCTAAGGGCACCATATAGTGTGCCAGGCATTTTGCTCAACTTCAAAGAACAAGAAATAAAACACACAGTGTTTGGAAGTGTCACACTCTCTAAGATAAATGTATATGATCAAAGATATAGTAAGTTTAATATACAAGGCCCTGAGTTGTCACACACCCACCAAAAAGAAATAATCAGCTTGTCTTGGAGGTGGGGTGTAGATCAAAGAAAACTTCACAATGTGAAGGATAGATTAAATGAATATTGAAGATAGATAGAATTCTAATTGGTAGACAAAGGAAGAAAAGAATTCAAGTCTGTAGAAATAACAGATGCAAAGATATGACATATTATGGCACACTAAGAACTGTAAGCCTAAAATGTGATCCTCAAATATGGGGAGCAATGGAAGATGAAGCTGGGGTAGCTGCATTTAAGGCATATTCTCCATACAAATCATGAAGAACAAGATATTAAGAAGATTAGAGGGAATTGTGGGACACTGAAATTATGGTGTCAGAAGCAAAGGAAAAAGATGGTCATGATGAAGAAGCCACAAAAATAGGAAAATGAATCAAGATTGTGGAATATGATGTGTATTAGAGCAGTATCATTAAGAAGAAAGTTCTTATAAAGGCCAAATATAGGGGGAAAAAGCAGAATTAATATGGTGACCAAAAGGCATGATTGCTGGCATTAAGTAATTGATGTCTCTAACAAACCACTCATTGTCTCTCAGTATCCTTTCTTCTCTCCTTCCATAGTAACAGAAGTTGGGATTTTTTTTAGCTGGAAATAGGGAAGCCTGGAATAAAGTATATTTTTTCCAACATCTATATATTATATCTATGTGTAAAATGTAACCGACTTCTGGTAAACGTGAAATCAGTGAAAGTGTTTTGCTTCTGAAAATGCTCCTGGGCCTCAGCCCATGTGCACTCTTTGTTCTTGTTCCTCTCTTCTTCTATCCTGTTGCCTGGAAATACACTGCTACATTTTGTAACAGGAGGACAGGGCCATGCAAGGCATAGCACTATGATGAAAAATAGAATCACATCATCCTTGGACTAGCTACATTACAAAATGTAAAATATAAGCTTCTATCTTATTTAAGTTATTGCTATTTTCAGTTTTCTCATATGAGCTTCTTACTCTAACCATAACTACAAGTTACCTTAGAAAGAGCAGCTTCATTGAAATGCTGGTGGGAAAACATATACAGCAGCGGGTGAAGTTGTGAAGTCTTACTGAGTATAATCAAAATCTTACAGGCAAAACATAAAATACATACGTTATACTAAAATTGGTAAATAACTTATTTCATATAAAACTGTATATCTTATATAATATTATTCTTATTTAAAAGTTTATAAAAGCCGTGATGAATAAAGCAATACATGAACTATTATATAGGAAATATACTCCATTTCTCTACACATACATGCGGGTAATCCTCTCAAAAGGTAACTGCCTACTTAAAAGTATAAAAATAAAATTCTACTGCTAAGTTACAAGTAGCTGATAATAAATGGCTCAGAGCTGTTTAGCACTTACTATCCCATGAAGAAATGTGGTAAAGCTGTCAAAATACTTCCAGTTCCCATAATGAGACAACCAATTCCGATTAACTTTGGTCTGTGTAGTTTAGATCCAAAGTAACTTACAAATACAATCACAAGCAAATTTCCTAGAAAAAGAACAGAATTAAGTTGATATGACTTAGCGTAATTTTGTATCTAGTAGAACTGAATGCCCCAAAGGAATGCAAATATGCCCAAGACATCGTACCTTCCCTCAAAGACCATGAAATTTAATTGTGAAGGTAAACTCTCCTACATTAAACCACTCATTGGAAAGTTGTATAGGATTAATAAGTAGAATAGGTTTTATATGCAAAGAAAGCACTCAGGTAATTTGGCTATATGAGAGAAGCAAAGTTTTTTTGAAAATGTGGAGTTTACTGGATTGCATTGGAATGGAAAACTGTCTTCCTAATCTGAGGGAAAGATCATCATTCATGCATATTTTAAACTTATTCCAGGCATTCTTTAAATTTATACTATGTACCTACCACAGTGCTCAGAGTCAGAAATAGAATAAATCATGGTACTTGTTCTCTAGAAACACACCAGTAATAAAACAAAACAGATGAATAGATGTGCTGTTAGATTATGGAAATAGGGAGCTTAAATTAATTAGGGGCTTTGTGAAAGTTTCCTGGAGGAGACATTATTTGAGATTTAATGTTGAGTATAAATTATTTAGATTAAAATGTGGAAGAGCCATCAGAGCAGACCAATTCAGATTTATCTATAGCCTTATATATAACAATGAACAGACAATAATCAAGAATTGTTGAACATTGATGGAAAATAGTTTCATGAAAGAAAGCACCAGAATGGACCAGCAGATAAAGCAACACAAGAATAAATACTTAAACAAAATTAAACTAAAAAGAATAGAAACATTTTTTTAAAAAAATCCTGTTAGTGTATTTAGAGGTACAATGGCATCTTGCAGCCACAGAATCAGAACTGGCAGACTAAAAATAATAAGCACAATAAAGTGTTGTTATAAATTTAAAATATAATTTAAAATTTACAAATTAGAACTTGATATAATAAGATGACATCACACATCAGAGAAGATTGATGAAACATAAAGAAAAGAGGTAGAAATTTAAAGAAAAAAAATTTTAAAGGAAAAATATCCAGAAAATATATTATTTATCTCATATATGTTTCAGAAGAAAAGAAAGAATAAAAACAGAAAGAAACAAATAGGAAACAGAAAATAAAGTTTTTGTGTTAGAGGAAGACATAAGCTTTCAGATGAAAGTTCCTACATTTGTCCAGCAGAAGTAATGTAGAAAGACAGAGTCTCAGATACATGCTGGTAAATTTTTGGATATTTAAAGATAAAAAGGAGATGCATATCAGTGCATGAAAATTACAGTGGCAATAATTTCTTTTATACCACATTGAATGTTTTAAAACAGTAGATGAATATTTTTAATGTTTTGAGAAAAAAAATCATTTGGAAATTTTAATTACTTACTCAGACAAATTATCAATTAAATATAATACTAAAATAAAAGCATATTTCAACAAGCAAGGGCTTAGAAAATATGCCATGCTTTCAATTCTTCCTAAAAAAAAATAACTACGGTCATCCCTCAGTGTCAGTGGGTTATTTGTTCCAGGATGCTCTGCAGACACCAAGATTTGTGAATCCTCAAGTCCTTTAAGTAAAAAGCTGTAGTATTGCCTGGACATGGAGGCTCATGTCTGTAATCCCAGCACTCTGAAAGGCTGAGGCTGGCAAAATACTTGAGGCTAGGAGTTAGAGATCAGCCTGGCCAAATGGTGAAAACCCATCTCCACTTAAAAACATGAAAATTAGCCGGATGTGGTGGCACACGCCTCTAATCCCAGCTACTTGGGAGGCTGAGGCAGGAGAATTGCTTAAACCCAGGAGATGGAGGTTGTTGTGAGCTGACATCAGGGCACTGCACTCCAGCCTGGGTGACAGAGGGAGACTCTGCCTCAAAAAACAAAAACAAACAAACAAAAGATACAGTATTGCATATAACCTATCAACATCCTCCTGTATGCTTTATATCATCTCTAGATAACTTCTAATACTTTTAATACAATGTAAATACTATGCAAATAGTTGCTATTCTATGTTGGTTTTATTTGTATCATTTTTATTAATATATGGCCATTTTTTAGTTTTATATTTTTTGAATATGACTTGCATCCACAGGTGTGGAAACTGTGGATACGGAGGGTCATCTATACACGGAGGTATACTCCAGAAAGAGTAAAGATGAGATTTGAAGTCACAGGATTCAAAAAACAGAGGTAAGCAAAGAAACTAAACTGATAATGATGTTCGAATAATTGCTGTTAAATAGCGGCAAAGTTTAACAAATATGTTAAGGATTAATTTCGTAATAAAAATAGACATACAGTGAACTAAACTTTAAAACTAATAACATTCCAATTCTAAAATTCTAGATGATTTCATTGAGCTTGGGAGGTGAAAAAATAAAGGACATGTAGAGTGTCATATCTTTGAATGACATTCTGAATTCATATAAAGAGATAAATTTTCCTTTGACAATTACATTTGAGTCATTAGTTAAGCATTGTGTAAATACAGTTAAAGTAGAAACAGAAATTGTAGGAAATATTTGCAGTCTATATAATAGACAATTTGTTGGTCCCTCCAAATAATTAGAAAGTGAAAAGAAAAAGCGAAAATCAGCAGAAGCTATGAGCTAGCAGTGGGTAAAATAAGAAAAAAAACCTATTTTCAATAATTATATAAAACCTCACTATTGTTGGAGAAAGCCAAATTAAAATGATGACATCAAACCAATATCTTCAATGTTCAAAAAAAAAAAAAGAAAAAAAAAAAGACTTTAAACCCCCAATGTTGTACACAGTTAAACACTAGAACCTAGCGTAGGTTGCTCCTATGCAGTCCCTCCACTTAAAACCAGAAGAATTATAGTCCTCCCTCAACCTTTCTTCACACTGGAGCACCTTGAGACAAGGGAGATAAAGCTTCCAAAAAAGTTAATTTGCAAGCCATGAGTTTGTGTAGGATCAGAGTTTTTCAACACCCTCACTATAGACATTTTGAGAGGGATAGTTATTTGTTGGTAAGTCTGTCTTACGCATTGCATAGTGTTTAGCAGCATCCCTGACCTCTACCCCTAGGTACCAGTAGCATCCTCTCTGCCCCAGCCCATTTATGGCAACAAAAATGTCCTAACATATTGCCAAACTGCCCATGAGAGACAAATTTACACCTAGTTCAGGCCTAGTGGTATAAAGCATACATAAACAGTTTGTTTTTTAACTTATGCCAGTATGGTTATCAAAATACAAAAAAAAAGTTACCAATTTCAAAACTTCCATCAATTAAACCAGCAAGAGAAGAAGATATGTCAAATCTCCTTTCTATTTGAGTGATGGACATTTTCATAATGATTCCACCTAGTGCTCTAGCTATATAGCTGAATGACAGGGCTGCCAAGAACATCTAAAAACAGCAGAAGAAAAAAGGAAAATTGGTTAATCAAAGAACTATATGATGTTTATAGGTACATGGAATTAAAACAGTTTTTCTTCTTTACTTGAAAACATTATTTTTATCATAAAAAGCATACCCATTTTTCCCTATACAAGTTGAAACTTCTCAGCCTTATAATATTATCAGTACACTACTAAAGCATGATTTTCTAACTTGGTTACAGCATTCGATTGTTAGAGGAGTGTAGTTAAGGTTGCTATTTTTAAACTAATTTCATTAACTTATTTATAGGAAACTAGACACTGTTCTCAGATGGCCATGATGGTGAGCTATTCTTTATTTCCATGTGAATAGCATTGGCTAACTGGGAGGGGAACGGCAGTACATTCGCAAAGGTAGCACTTCCAGAAGTCAGCTGAAAAATAGAACTTTGTGGAGGCAAAGAGGCATTTTACGTCCAACACAAGTGACTGTATCAGTGTGAGATGTAATGGTTGTAGATGTTTTAATTTCTAATATCATTTTAACAAAATGTGTTGATTCATCCTTTCTCTTACAGCTCATATCTACATCCATAAGAATTCCTTTGGCTCTACTATTAAAATATTCCCACTTTTGAACCGCATGTTTGTGTTCCCCCCAAATTCATATGTTAAAGCTCAAATTTCCAGTGTGATGATAATTGGAGATGGAATCTTTTAGGGGTACTTGGTATGAGAGTAGAGCTCTCATGATGGATTCATACCTTAATAATTAGAGAAATGAGAGATTCTCGCCTTCTCCCCCTGCCCAAGAACTGGTATCTGCCTTCCCATATCCAAGTAGCCACAGGAATGGAGAAGCAGGTTGGGCTTATCTCTCAGAACAAAGACAATTAAATGTACATCAGAATCTGCACTACCACAGAAAGATTAAGTGCAGCTCCACTGCCATAATTTACTGTGGTGCTAGAGAGGTCACAGTATCATAGACATGAGAGAAGATCTTGAGTAGAAACCAGCAAGTCTTTTCAAATAAAATATTACACACACAAGCCCAAAACACACAAAGAGGAATGCCTACCCAGAAAAGCCTGAGAGGATAGCCAGGTAGAGTGGGAAAAGTTCTCCGTATAGAAAATTGGAGTGCAAAGTCTGTGAATGTTGGTGGATTCTCCATATGCAGGTATTTTGTCAAGGAAAAAATAACAGGGCCTGTAAAGAAAGAGAGACGCCTACGAATTCAAAGGAGCAAATTAAATCTCCAGAAAGTGACCCGAAAGAAATGAAGATATAGATCTTGCCAGATGACAAGCTCAAAATTACTGTCAAGTATGCTCAATAAATTGAAAGAGAGCACAGATAAACAACTAAATGAAATTAGAAACATAACCAATGAACAAAATGTGAATATCAATAAAGATGTAGTAACTACAGAGAACCCAACAGAAACCCTGGAATCAAATAATAAAATAACTTAATTGAAAAATTGACTAGAGACTCAACAGAAGACTTGATGAAAAGGAAGAATTGGTAAACGCAAAGACAAAACTTTGAAAATTACTGTAGCAGAGAAGAAAAAGAAAAAACAATATAAGGACTAAAGTAATTGGCCGGGCGCGGTGGCTCACGCCTGTAATCCCAGCACTTTGGGAGGCCGAGGCGGGCGGATCACAAGGTCAGGAGATCGAGACCACGGTGAAACCCCGTCTCTACTAAAAATACAAAAAATTAGCCGGGCGCGGTTGTGGGCGCCTGTAGTCCCAGCTACTCGGGAGGCTGAGGCAGGAGAATGGCGTGAACCCGGGAGGTGGAGCTTGCAGTGAGCCAAGATCGCGCCACTGCACTCCAGCCTGGGCGACAGAGCGAGACTCCGTCTCAAAAAAAAAAAAAAAAAAAAAAAAAAAAAAAAAAAAAAAAAGAAGATACAACTGCTTAGAAAATATTCTGGCTAGAATATTTGTGTGCTTTTTTATAGTTAACTTTCAGTTTCCATAGTTTCTATTTTCATTTTGAATTGAATTTAAGTATTATAAATATAATACACAAGATTAGAATACACTTTCCTGGTCCGTTTCAGGAAAACTAATCTCTTTATTATTCAATTTATTTCATATATACCTTTTATGTCTTATGTTTTCTCCTTTTATTTTCTTATACTTCCTACTCACTATACTATTTTCTTCTTGACAAAAGTAGAAAACCATCTATGGACTTGATATATATGTTCTGCAAGAAATGAAAGTGTGCTTTGAAATCAAAAGATATGGATCCAGTCATTTTTTGGTTTGTTTGTTTTGCTTTTTGATGTCTGTTTGTTTGCTTTGCTTAATAACTTAACCAAGATGGAACAGTAACACAATTCACTGAACTGTAATTTCATTATTAATAGGAGGAAAATATAGAATATTTAACTTATTTAGTTCAAAGGGTCATGGTAAGGGTTCAAAGAAATCAATGATTATGTGTTTGTGAATATTTGTCAAAACATTGAAGATTAATGGAATTTGAAACACCACTATTGATTCATCTTTTTTGTCTCTCTTTGTATAAGAGAAACAAACTACATTAACTACATTCACACGCTCCATTTACACATTGTTTGGGTTTTTTTGGGGTACTAGGGCTAAAGCAGAAACAGAATTAAGGGCCAAGGCCCTTCCCGCTACCTCAGTATAATACATTTAGGCCAAGTTTAAGATATATATTATGGAGTGAATATAAAGCACTTGATTGTGTACCCCAGCCTAAAGATTTAAATCTGTGTTAAATATTAGCTTTATACCTTTAAAAAGTAAAAGTTCTAGTCTTTGTAAATCTATGTTGGTTTTATTTAATTTTACTTTATTTTATTACATTATGATATTATTTTAAAATATTTAATTACATGATGAAATATGTAATAAAATATTTAATATTTTAAATAAATAAAATATTTAAATAACAAATATTAAAACATTTTAAATAAATTAAAATATTTAAATAAAATATTTAAAATATTATTTTATTACATTATGATAACCACTTTATAAAGTTTTTGATGTTGTATTTTTATTTTTTTCTGTGTTGACTAATCACAGGCAATTATATCCCTATCAGTAGTCACTTTGGCAAAATAAACTTCATATGACTAATTCCTCTTTTTTTTTTTCTTTTTTTTTGAGATGGTGTCTTGCTGTGTCACCCAGGCTAGAGTGCAGTGGCACGATCTCAGCTCACTGCAACCTCCGCTTCCCAGGTTCAAGTGATTCTCCTGCCTCAGCCTCCCAAGTAGCTGGGATTACAGGCACCGGCCACCAGGCCTGGCTAATTTTTGTGTTTTTAGTAGAGATGGGGTTTCATTATGTTGGCCAGGCTTGTCTCAAACTCCTGACCTCGTGATCCATACTCCTCGGCCTCCCAAAGTGCTGGGATTACAGGTGTGAGCCACTGCACCCGACCAATTCCTCTTAAATTTTTAAAGTGTTTGTCATTTGTGTTTTCTGTGCATTTCTGTGCTTTTAAATTTGATTTATTAGAATCAAATTTACTGTCATAATCCCACCCTTTTGTGATATACTAGCAGTTGCTTGTGTCTTTGAATTTGGTTACTGACAAAGTTTAAGGTGCTTTACTTAAAAAATAAACTTATTCAGTCATAAGTTTTTCCCTTAAATCATCATTATATTACAACATTTTAAAGTACGTCAAAGTTTTCAAAATGGTAGACTTTGACATAATTTTTAAGTCATTCATCTATACTATGCTTTAAGAAGGGAGGTGTAAGCTCCTGCACTCAAAGGCCTCTAACCTGAAATCATCATGAACCTGTCTTCAACTTTACCTTTGTCTCTTGGACCCAGTACTTCTGGTATTGAGCTCAGTATCCCTCGTCAACTATTATATACTCATTTTATAAAATGATAGGTGTCTTAAAGAAAAACCAATCCGAACTTCTGAATATGTAGACACAGAGAATTACAAAATGCAGTGAAAGCTTTCAACAATAGACTAGAACAAGTAGAAGAAAAAATTTCAAAGCTCAAAGACTAGGTCTTTGAATTAACCCAATCTGATGAAAATAAAGAAAAAAAATCAAAAGAAATGAACAAAGTCCCCAAGATGTATGAGACTATGTAAAAGAACCAAATCTAAGAATAATAGATGTTCCAGAGGGAGAAGAGTAAACTAAATGTCTGAAAACATATTTTGTTGAATAATTGAGGAAACTTCTCTGACCTTGCTAGAAATTTCAATATTCAAATACAAGAAGCTCAAAGAATTCCTGGAAGATTTATTACAAAAAGGTCATCACCAAGGCATATAGCCATCAGGCATCTCAAGTCAAAATGAATGAAAGACTTCTAAGATCCCTAAGACAACACTAAGAGCATTAGGTAACCTATAAAGAAAAAGCTATCAGAGAAACAGCAGACCTCTCAGGAGGAACCTTACTAGCCAGATGTGATTTGGGTCCTGTCTTCAGGCTCCTTAAACAGAACAACTGTCAGACAAGAATTTTGTATTCATTAAAACTAAGTTATATAAATGAAGGAGAAATAAAGTCATTTTCAGACAAACAAATGCTGAGGGAATTGGTTCTTACCAGACCAGCTCTACAAAAAGTGCTTAAAAGGGGACTAAATCTTGAAAAAACAAAGCTTGATACACACCAAAACTGAACCTCTTGAAACTCACAGGGCCTATAAACACACACACACACACACACACACACACAAAATTAAGAATAAAAGTATCTAGCTAACAATTAACATGATGAATGGATCAATACCTTACATCTAAATATACATGTTCAATGTAAATGGCCTAAATGTTCCACTTAAAACATTCAGATTAACAGAATGTATAAAGAATCACAAACTAACTGGCTACTGTCTTCACATGACTCAGATAACACATAAAGATGCATACAAACTCAAGGTCAAGAGGTGAAAAAAGATATTCTGTGGAAATGGAAATCCAAAAGTGAGAAAGAGCTATTCTTATATCAGATAAAACAGACTTTAAAGCAACAACAGTTAAAAAAAAAAAGACAAAGAAGATCATTATATACAAAAAGATATTAAATGTTTATGCACCTAACAATGGAGCTCCCAGATTCATAAAACAATTAGTACTAGACCTAAGAAATCAGTAGCAGCAACACAATTACAGTGGAGAACTTGAAAACTTCACTGACGGCACTAGACAGATGATCTAGAGAGAAAGTCAACAAAAACAATGCACTTAAACTACACTCTAGAACAAATGAGCCTAACAGAGATTAAAGAACACTCTACCCAAGAACTGCAGAATATACATTCTTGTCATCAACACATGGAACATTCTCAAATGTAGATCATATGATACATCACAAAACAAGCCTCAATAATTTTTTTTCATATTCAGGCACCTCCAAACATATTTTCTTTATTTCCTCCAGAGAACAGGCTTTAGTTCTGAGGTCCTTGTAAACATTTAACACAAAAGAACAAACTAGAAGCATCTATATCCTTATCCTGTGTTGCTGGGGTGAGTTTATACAAGGAGAAGTTGGGACAAATGCAGTAAGCACAGGTGAGCTTCTTACTCAGTTCAAAGTGGGTCTTGGGATGAGAGTTCCACATAGCCAGGACAGCTGACTTTCTGTGATTTCCAAGGGGCACCCAAGACGTTAAGGGCCACGGTCCTTGGGAAAGACTGATGAGGTTTCTGTTCATTGTTGATCAAGATCAAGCCTTTTCACTAACTGGGGCTGCTCTTTCCAAGGAGTCAGAGATCAGAAAGCTGGTAGAATCATACAAGACCATCTTGACAGTATGTGTAGAACTGCTTCTCCCATGTGGCTACCTTGTACATAGGGTCACAGTCAGCCTGGTGAGCTCAATGACATAGTCTAAGTCTTGCTGGACAATAAAATGGCTTCCATCACCTTGGCTAGCAATGAATCCATCTCTGAAACGTAGCAGGATAGAACTGGTGCTTTTTTTTTTTTCCCACAGAGTCTTGCTCTGTCACACAGGCTGGAGTGTGACACAATCTCAGCTGACTGAAACTTCTGCCTCCTGGGTTCAAGCAATTCTGCTGCCTCAACCTCCAGAGTAGCTGGGATTAAGGCATGCACCACCACACCCAGCTAATTTTTGTATTTTTAATAGAGATGTGGTTTCACCATGTTGGCCAGGTTGGTCTCAAACTCCTGACCTGGGGTGATTCGCCTGCCTCGGCCTCCCAAAGTGATGGGATATAGGTGTGAGCCACCACTCCTGGCCGAATAATTTTTTTAAATTGAAATCATATTAACTATTTTTTCAGACAACAGTGGAATAAAACTAGAAATCAACTCCTAAACTATACAAATACACGGAAAATAAACAATCTGCTCCTGAATGGTTTCGGGGTTATCAATTAGTGCAAGATGGATTTTGTTTTTCTTTGAGACAGAGGCTTACTCTGTCACCCAGGCTGGAGTGCATGGTGTGATCTCAGCTCACTGCAACCTCCACCTCCTTGGTTCAAGTGATCCTTCTGTCTCAGCCTCCCAAGTAACTGGTACCTCAGGGGTACATGCCACCATGCCTGGCTAATTTTTGTATTTTAGTGGAGAGGCGGTTTCACAGCCTTGGCCGGGCTGGTCCTGAACTCCCGACCGCAAGTGATCCACCCACCTCAGCCTTCCAAAGTGCTGGGATTACAGGTGTAAGCCACTGCTCTTGGCCAGAAATTTTATTTAAAAATTTGGAAATACGTACATATATATACATGTAAATAAGGTATGTATAGATAAATATCTTGTTTAAGGTATATAAAGTTTAAAGTGTATATATACACACACACCTTATATACCATATATATATATGTTTAAAGCATACAAAGGTTTTAAATAAAATTAACAATAACTTAACAATCAATTCCTTAAAAGGAGTATAATAAGTTGAAGAGGAGAAAATTTAAAAAAATAATAAATGCAAATTTTCCAATATTCGACAAAAATATGAAAACTTCAGATTGAGAGTGCCTGTTGAACACCCAGCAAAAGACATAAGGACACACATATATGGAGAAAGTTTAGTAAAACATAAGAATATCAATGATGACAAAAAAAATTTAAGTCTTTCAGAAAAGAAAGCATATCAATTTTAAACAGCAAGTGTGGATGTACAAAAGATGAATAATACTTTTTTTTTTTTGAGATGGCGTCTTGCTCTGTTGCCCATGCTGGAGTGCAGTGATGCGATCTCGGCCACTGCAAGCTCCACCTCCAGGGTTCATGCCACTCTCCTGCCTCAGCCTCCTGAGTAGCTGGAACTACAGGCACCCACCACCACGCCTGGCTGATTTTTTTGTATTTTTGGTAGAGATGGGGTTTCACGGTGGTAGCCAGGATGGTCTCAATCTCCCGATCTCATGATCCACCCACCTCGGCCTCCCAAAGTGTTGGGATTATAGGCATGAGCCCTGTGGATGAATAATACTTTTGAAGTATTGAGGTAAGAGAACATTGAAACTGTAATTTTATATTTAGCCACATAGTCATTCAACTATAAGGAAATATATTCTCGAGCATATAAGGTTTCAAAAGTGTGCAATGTAAGATTCACACTGAAATCAAATTTGGAAGATATACTTAAATAAAACGAATCAAATACTGAAGATATTGTGTGAGATTTATAAAACAAGGTGAATAAAATACTTGATAATTTTGTAATTGTCTTTTAAAAGATGAGACCAAAAATAGAAAAGGAGAGAAAAGAGATATAATATCTAAAATTTAAAATTTTAGATGGAAAATTGAGACAGTATCAGAGATTACAAAGGTTAAAGAGGCATATCAAAGAACATGAGAGCATGTATTTTAGTATGTTTTGGGTTTCTATTAAAAATATAGCAAAATATAGCATATAACAAAACCGAGTACGCTATAAACAACAGAAATTTACTTGTCACAGTTCCAAAGGTTGAAAAGTCTGAGATCAGGACACCAGCAGGAAGAAGGTCATCTTCTCACAGTAATCTCACGGTGACAAGGGCAAAATAGCTCTCTGGGATCTTTTTTATAAAAACACTAAGCCCAGTCATGAGGAATCTGCTTTCATGACCTAATCACTTCTCAAAGTCTCTACCTTAGGATCAGAGATGGTACAAATATTCAGAACATAGCAATATGCTACAGTGTTTGCCTTGTTATAAAAGAGATAAATATATCAATTCAAAAAGTAGAAGAAAACATTAAAAGGCAACAGGGAAGGGAGTAAATTGGCATAATATTCTAAGATGGTAGAAACAAGTCTGACTATCTAAAATACAATAAATGTAAGCAGACAAAATTGCTAACTTAAAGACAGAGATTTTTCAGTTTGGATATTTTTTGAAAAAACTAAATATGTGCTCTTGATAACAGGTATTCCTAATTCATGAGGAAGTGTTGATGATGGTAAAAGAATAAGAAGCAATTAAAAGAAAATCTTGTAGCTATATAAATAATAGCCCAAATAGACTTAGACAAACATCATTATGGATAGAGATCTCTATATATTGATATAAGTGTATTAACCTAAAAGATAAAATGATTATAAAATAATGGATTTAATAGGTATAAAATATATAAACAAAAGTCAATAGAATTACTGTGACTAGAGGAAATTTCAACATATCTTTGTTTCTCAATTATGATAGGTCAAGTAGTCAAAGTATTAGCAAGGACATAGAAGATCTGAATAACACTATCAACAAGACTGACCTCTTCGACACATATAAAATTCTACATTTGGCTGGGCACATTACTGGCTCACGTCTGTAATCCCAGCAGTTTGTGAGGCTGAGGCAGGTGGATCACAAGGTCAGGAGTTCAAGACCAGCTTGATCAATATGGTGAAACCCTGTCTCTACTAAAAATACAAAAATTAGCCAGGCACGGTGGCATGTACCTGTAGTCCCAGCTATTCAGGAGGCTGAGGCAAGAGAATTGCTTGAACCTGGGTGGCAGAGGTTGCAGTGAGCCAAGATTGCGCCGCTGCACTCCAGCCTGGGTGACAGAGTGAGACTCAATCTCAAAAAAAGAAACTCTACATCCAACAATTCAAAGAATATGCATTTTTCTCAAGTACATGAGGGAGAATTAAAAAAATTGATGATATATTTGGACACAAAAAAGTCCCAACAGTACACATGGACACAAAGAAGTGAACAATAGATGCTGAGGCCTACTTGAGGGTGGAGGGTAGGAGGAGGGTGAAACCTAAAATCAGTCATTGAGCTTACACACACTGAGCACTGATGTTTGCCTGAGAGAATAGTGACTCAAACACCTGTGTTTTCATGGAGCTTAATTTGTGGTAAAGAGAGATAGATGATAAATAAATTACATATATATTACATATAATATACAATAAATACATATTATATGTATTATATATAACCTATTACTCTACCAAAGGTTATATTATATATAACATATCTATATATAAGGTTATATATAATATATATATAAAATACATACTCAATCTAAGGTTATATTATATATAAAGTTATATATAACCTATTACTCTACCTAAAACATATCTGAGTTCAGATCTTGGCTCCATCTTGTACAAGCTGTGAGAACTAGCGAAATTCATTTGCCTTTTCTATACCTAGGTTGTTTTTATCTGCAAAGGGAGATAATAGCATCTGGTTGATGGAACTATGGTAAGGAAGAAAATCTACTAACACAAACAAAACACTAGAGCAATATCTCATACATAGTAAGCGCCCAACAAATGTTAGCCACTACTATTGTTTCTCTCATCTTCTCTTTTTATATCGCTGAATTAGATCTATTTTTACCATTGTTTTCATTATCTCTGTCTATATGTGTGGATACTCCTAATTCACAAGATTTCAAAATTCATAAGATTTTTGGTAATTATTTTTACTGAAAAATTAAAATACTGATTATTAAAAAATTATCCCATTATGTTGTTCCTCATGAATACAAAGTAGGCATAGAAATGCTACTAAATTCAACTGCAGACACACAAGTCTTTACAAAATTGCTGTAATGTGATTGTTGAGGTTAATATTCTTTCAATGTTAACAATTTAACTTAGTGAAAAGATCCCTTTAAACATCATTTGTAGATGTGATTAATCAATTTAGCAATGTTTTTGAAATCATGATGTTAATCTTATTCAAATATTTTTCCCTAGCACTGGCTTTTTTTTTTTTTAATTGATACAGCGTCTCACTCTGTCACGCAGCCTGGAGTGCAGTGTTGCAATCTCAGCTCACTGCAACCTCTGCCTTCCGGGTTCAAGTGAATCGTCTGCCTCAGCCTCCTAAGTAGCTGGAACTATAGGCGCATGCCACCACGCCCGGATAATTTTTGTATTTGTAGTAGAGACGGGGTTTCATCATATTGGCCAGGCTGGTCTCGAACTCCTAACCTTGTGATCTGCCCACCTCGGCCTCCCAAAGTGCTGGGATTACAGGCGTGAGCCACCACACCCAGCCTGGCTTCTTTATTGGACTGAAGGTAATGTGCCTTACATACACTGCTATCTTCCTAACTCCTAGCTTTATCCCAAATATGCTTTAAGGGATTATTCTGGAAATCTTATTTCTTCCACCAGTTTGTTGTCCCTTTGCTATGCACATGAAAGTGAAATCACTGTAACACTCAATATTTAAAGTAAAAATAATTTAGCCCACTCTATTACTCTTAGACAACAGAAGGTAATTCACTTGCATTAGCCAATACTTTTTCCTTATGATTGCCATTCTGCTGAAATATTATTCAAATATTTCATCACAACAGACTTTACCAGATATCTCAGAAAACAGATAAACTCTGTGTTACCTGGACAAAGTTAAAAGGAACCTTGTTTAACATTATTGCAAGTGAATGCTGTGAAAGGAAATAAATATTGGAACTCCAATTCACTATGCCAAAAGAAACAAAATTAAGCTGAGTCACCAACAAGCGGTTTTTTCTTTTGTTCCTAAGCAGACAGCTACAGGTAAAAGGTTAAATATCTCCAGGAGTAGTTACTCTATGTTCACTTTATCTTGGTTAAAGTGTCAGTTTACTAAGTGCAAGATGTATACACAGTTGACTATTTACCTACCTGCTCCTTTTTCTCTGGCAACCTGTGGATTCAGAATTGTGACCATACCCTCACCTCTCTCTTTCCCCTTCAACCTATTTTTCCCCTTTAAATATTGAAGCCCTCAAAATCATCTTTCGAGAAAGGCACAGACTTGTCTCCCTGGTGTATCCTTAACCTTTGCAAAATAAACTTCTACATTGATTAAGACTTGTCTTCCATACCTCTTGATTTACAAATTTGTAAATTGGTGACCAAGAGAAGGTCACTTAGTAGAGATGGACCTAACCTTTGACAAGCCTCCTATGGGTGCCAGGTACAAGCTTGAGCTGTCTTCATTGCTCACACTGTCAGAGGCATGTGAACAAGAGCAACTCCATCTTGAATAGGGGCTGGGTAAAATGAGGCTGAAACCTATTGGGCTGCAGTCCCTGACAAGGCATTCTAAGTCACAGGATGAGACAGAAGGTCAGCACAGAATATAGGTCATAAAGACCTTGCTGATAAAACAGGTTCAAGTAAAGGAGCTGGCCAAAACCCACCAAAACCAAAATGGCGACAGAGTGACTTCTGGTCATCCTCACTGCTACACACCAACGCCATGACAGTTTGTAAATGGCATGGCAACATCGGCAAGTTACCCTATATGGTCTACAAAGGGGAGGCATGAATAATCTACCCCTTGTTTAGCATATAATCAAGAAATAACCATAAAAATGGGCAACCAGCAACCCTCGGGGCTGCTCTGTCTATGGAGTAGCCATTCTTTTATTCCTTTACTTTCTTAATAAACTTGCTTTCACTTTTCACTGTGGACTTGCCCTGAATTCTTTTCTTGAGCAAGATCCAAGAACCCCCTCTTGTGGTCTGGATTGGGACCCCTTTCCTGTAACAAAACCAATTGCACATTTTGTCAAGGTCAGGGGGCTCCCACTACAGAGAGAATGCCTGATCTCTCAAAATTTGGTTAAGATCTAAGATTTATTTTGTTCTGCAACACCTTTTCTGGAGTTTCACTTGCTTCAAACAAAGAAGGGGAGTTTTCCTGCTCCATGATGATGAAGGAGACCAGCAACTCCTTTCTGAAGTTTCAGCCCACTTCCCACAGGGACGGTGAGTTTGAGTGTTTCCCCGTTTCTAGGATGGTAGAGAGCAGTGTTCAGCCTGGTCCCCATTCCTAGGCAGTAGCTGAATTGCAGTTTTTGTCTTGGAAATTCTCCTTAATTACTAAAAGTTAATATTAGCAACTAGCTTGCCTTAATTTCTCCTTACCATTAGAGCACTCAGTGATCCCATAAATCGTACAATTGTTTGTTTATTTGGCTTAACTGATTTTTATCTGTTTGTTTTTGTTGTTTCAGTCTTTTCCCCATTAGGTTTGACCAACTCTACCCAACATGGTCAAAACCAAAGAAAAGTTTCAAATTATGGGGAAAAAAGCTACTGAGTTGATTGAATTCCTGCCTCTGTCAAAGGAAAGAAAAAATTAAAAAACAACCAGCAAACAGAAAAAAACATATATTGATTACCTGAGGGGCTTTTATGTACATAACAAAGCCATTTATTCCTAGCCAAGCCAAGATGAAAGAGCAACGGTGGTCAGTAACTAAGATTCTGCCCATTTTTCACCATGACAGCCTGGGTTTGGTTCCTAAATCCAATCTTTTCAGGGTTGATATTTGTGTTACTTTTGATATATTAGCAGTTTGTCACAGCTAAAATATGGTAATGAAATTTAAAAGGATGTATTTAGTTCTATGGTTAAAAATCAGCTTAATTAAGAGCTAATATCCAAGATACGTGTGTGAGTGTGTGTGTGTGTGTGTGTGTGTGTGCCTTTATGCTTGCTTTCTCTCCTAAGATCTTGTTTTTTGAGAAAAAGTTCTTTTTTCTTCTCAGTTGGCTGAATTCTGTTTTCTTCATTTACTTCGATGTGTCTTTCCTTCTTTTTGCCACCCTCCACTGTGTGAGGGACCTAAAATCATTTCTAACAGCCTGGGATTCCTTAAGAAAATATAGGTTTCCTCCCAAACTCCTTTTTGGGGAGAAATCTCTGTTTTTCCTTATGGAACCCCAAGAGTATAATCAGACAAGTTTCTCGGTTCTTAATGCTTGTTTTTGTATTGTGTTACCTATTTATTTATTTATTTATTTATTTTTACTAAAATAGTTATTACAACGGGTGCTGTTCATGGGCGTTTCAGATACAAAAGGGTGTGGTTTAGACACATAGAAAAATGTCTTTGTAGCCAAGTGCACTGTAAAAGCATTACATGTCCTAGTCTCATGAATCGCTCTCCTTTTGGAGACCTAGGATTCAGCGGGGCTTTGTGCAGAGAGCTCACATATCCAATTAAAAGACAGAGACTACATTTAAAACTTCCTATCTAATAAAATTGGTCTCCTATACAATCGTAAGGTAGATTTCTACAATTTCATGTTTGACTTGGCATCCATTTTTAATCTCCTTCTAGCACACCAGACTCTCTCTCTCTGTACCTTGAGATGTACATTTTGCTATCTGATTTTCGTCTAAGAGTTGTGCCTTTAGTACACAAATTTAGGGCTATCTAGTTAAACAGGTTATAAGAAATTGGAGGCTGTGCAAGGTGGCTCACGCCTGTAATTCCAGCACTTTGGGAGGCCAAGGCAGGCAGATCATGAGGTCAGGAGTTCGAGAGCAGCCTGGCCAATATTGTGAAACCCTGTATCTACTAAAAATACAAAAATTAGCTGCATGTGGTAGCGTGTGCCTGCAGTCCTAGCTACTCAGGAGGCTGAGGCAGAAGAATCACTTGAACTCAGGAGGTGGAGATTGCAGTGAACTGAGATCGTGCCACTGCACTCCAGTCTGGGCAACAGAGTGAGACTCCATCTCAAAAAGAAAAAAAAAAAAAGGAAAAAACAAATTGGAAGTCTGAAATACCTGAATTGGAAGTCTAAAATATCTAAAATATTAATCTTTAAAATCTACTTTTATCTTCATGACTAAAAAGTCTATGTATTTATGTGTCATGTGTGTTTCACTACCAAAAATATATAAAGGAGCTCTAATTAATTGGATTTACAAAAGCACTTTAATCAAATACTTTATCAGAAAAACAGAAAATAGAAGAACCCAAGTGCTTTTTCAGGTTCATGTGACTTAAGAAAATCTTTAATAAATAAGTGTGTTTTAATTGTTGGTAAAATAAAATTAGAAATGTCTTTAGAATTGTTGATTCACATTATCATTTACATTTCTTGATCAAGCAGTTTAATATTTATCCCTGCTAAATATCATAATGTGTCCAAATTTGGCATGAGGGTTATAAAGCTTACAGCTCAAAATATGATTATCTTTGTGTAATGTTTGTAAAAATAATGCATTGAAAATTGTTGGTTTAATGAAACAGCTAACTTTTGAGTTATTGGCAAAACAACAATAAGAAAAAAGTTATTTAACCTTAAGGTTCTTAGGTAAACATCTGAAATCACAAGCTGTAAAAATGATTAACAGAGAAATAACTTTAAATAATGATCATTTACAATCTAAAGTTATAAAAGTTATGTTACATTAAATATCTGGGTTATTTCCAATTCAAAAAAATAGAGATATTTTTCTAAAAAATGTGTTCTTATTTAAAGAAAAATAATTTGTGTCTAATTCAAGGCTAAATTTATGAAACAAAGTGAAAGAAACTAGTATATAAGAGAGATATACAGAAAGTTTTAGGTATAAAGAGGTATTTTTGGTAAGAAAAGTTGAACGGAAAATAATTTTATATGAGAAAGAATCTTGTGTGATTAATTTTTTTTTTCTAAAATGACTGGCTATTTAAGAAAGAGGTACCTTTAGGACAACACAGAAAGTCCAAGCATGTCATAAATGATTTGTATAAATTGTAATAAGGTTTGTAAAAAGAGGATTTATGAGTAAAAAAAAAAAAAAAATCCAATCAAGTATGCTATAATTAAAAGGAAATTATTTATAATAGTCATTCCAGAGATTGAGACTTCATATTAAAAAAAATTAATTCACTAAAGAATTGGTTAGAGCAACATTTTCTTAAGGTATTGATTCACACTTAATAAAATGATGAGAGATTTTAATTTTTTAACCCAAAAGTTCAACTTTTATTGTGTCCCACTGTTTTCAGCTTTCTCTTCCCTTTGAGAAGGGCTGAGATAATAACTTTCTCCTTCAATTGTGTCAACAGCTTCTGTAATTTTTTTCCCTCAGTTTCTGCTATTGTGAACTGACATTAAAAAAAATGTTTTACCTTAAAGGTCTAAATAAAATGTTTTCTTCTAATATAACACTTGGCTTTAAATTGTTCTATGAAACCAAGAATTTTCACTTATCACCCGGAACACGCTCTTTCTATATCTACCTAATTCAAGTATGGTTTATATTAGTTTTGATTGCATGTTATCTAAATGTACTCCTTATAGGGAAAGGCAAACATAATGTAGAAGATCTTTTTTATTCTTTTTGTTAACTGATCTAACAGATTTTACATTTTATCAAAATAATTTCTATGTTATTCTTCTTAAGTTTTGATTTGTTTAGAAAAATTGAGATCCACAAATTTTAAAAATTAAGGTTATTACATCCATTTTACTTTCTGTATTGCTTTTAAAGTCCTAATTCTGTTGAGTGTTCACATTTTTCCTTTCTTTCTTTCTTTCTTTCTTTCTTTCTTTTTCTTTCTTTCTTTCTTTCTTTCTTTCTTTCTTTCTTTCTTTCTTTCTTTCTTTTCTCCTCTCTCTCTCTCTCTCTCTGTCTCTCTTTCTTTCTTTCTCTCTTTCTCTCTTTCTTTCTTTCTTGACAGAGTCTTGCTCTGCCACCCAGGCTGGAGTGCAGTGCCACAATCTCAACTCACTGCAACCTCTGCCTTCCAAATCTCAAGCAATTCTCCTGTTTCAGCTTTCTCAGCAGCAGGGATTACAGGTGCATGCCACCACGCCTGGCTAATTTTTGTATATTTAAAAGAGTTTCACTATGGTTATATTTAATAGACTTTCACCATGTTGGCCAGGCTGGTCTTGAAGTCCAGACCTCTAGTGATCTGCCAGCCTTGGTCTCCCAAAGTACTTGGATTACAAGCATAAGCCACCATGCCCGGACTATTCTGTTAAATTAAAGGGCTTTTACTTCTGGGTCTAAAAAGCACACCAAGTCCTGCTAAGTCTTAAACCCTAACACCAGTTAAACCCTCATCTTCAGACCCAGGAAAAGATGATAATCAACATAAACTGCATTCATGAGACACAGGGCCAGAAATTAAAACTGCTGAACCCCTCTAGGCCCAGGGACTGTCAGAGAAGACGTGCGTCTGTGAAATTATAAGGGCCAATTTTGAGAGATAAACTTAGTTCAGAGTTTCTGTATAAATTAAATGTTCATATTACAGGTACACTGATGAAAGACCAGCATCAGGGCCCCTATGTGAGATAAGCAAGGTTCTTATAGCATTAACCCAATTTTAATTAAAAAAAACATTAAAAGGTTATTTAAAGGTTTATGGAAATTATATCTTATGGTCAAAATAATTAAAATTTAATAGATTTGTTTATAAGACTTGAGAGACAGATTTAATTGGCCTTATGCAGTCTTACTTAGGGCTCATTGGGAAATTAAGTCTCCTCTCTCAAAAAATAAAGATTTTTGCCTTTTTAAAAAAAAAGTTGAGTTATCACTTTGACTAAATGATTTATTTTAAAATAACTTATGATCCTATATTGTCATATTAAATATTTTAAACTTCTGACATTTGACAGTCATTCCAAAATCAAATTGTAAAATTAGTACTTTGACTTCATATATTTATTAATAATAGGTCTCCTGAAGTCCAAAAGAGACATATTTGACTTATTTGGTATAGTAAAGTCATATAGGAAGCATTGTCAAATAAACAATGGTATTTAACCTTCTTTGGATTATATTATATTTATGTGAATGTGTTATTAGTATGTGTTTCAAAAATATATGCAATTCCTGTGATTCTAATATGTCTTAGTAGATGTTGTCAGTAGTAATTATGATTATTATGTAAAATTGCTGTATGCCACAGAAGAAACCAAATTTACTTGTCAATGGTGTCTTTAACCATGGCTGTTCTAAGATTTTTTGTCATCCACAATTGTTGTTACACTTTAATCCTTCTATAGGACAGTTTGTAATCAGCTATAGAACTCTGAGGAGTACTCCTAAAAAATAAGTTTTTGATAAATTTAGATATAGCATCATTGGAATAGATAGGAAAAATTCCAGGCCTCTCATGGAGAGTTCATGTATTCATAAGTCTTGATGATCCAATATTGAGCAGAACATGGAGTTAACTGCATGGACCAAACTAATAGAAGATTGAAATAATCTTGTATAAGATTTTGTTTAAAACATTTGCTGATTGTTTTTATTTTTCAGAGTCAAGAAAACTTTCCTTTTAAGCTATTTATAGCTTTAACAATTTAATAAAGTGATTTCAGTAAATTTAGTAAAATTTGTTCTTATGAGCAAAATTTAAAATATAATTCCTTTCTCTCAACCTAATTTCTCAAAATTTGAAAACTATTTTGAGAGTATTCTTAATTTTGGCAATATAATTATTTGCATAAGTTTAATAAGAATATATTTCCTTTTATCACAGGACATAATTGGAGACACTAGTTATTTTACCAAGGCCTTGACTGGAATGACATTTTCCAATTGCCTTGAGAAAAGGAGGCTGACCTATAGAGCCAATAAAAGCCCCTTGGAAAAACTAGCTCCATATCTTATCCTTTACAGGGTCATGACATGTGGTAAGTAAAGAATGTCACTTTTTGACTGGTGCAGGAACTCCAAGTTTTCTTGAGACCTCAGAAAGAGAAGAATTCACCCAATTCACATATATATCTGCAGGCACAGATAAATCCTTGTCTAGGCTTCAGGCATTTACAAAGGTCTAATCTTACATTTGTTGTGCAAAAAGTTCCAGCGGAGTCAATTCACAAAAAGAGAGAGAGCCCCTATATGGCAAATGATTATTCTTGTTGTACTTTACACAAATAATTAAACCAAGTATAAAAGTACTAAAATTTATTTTACCAATAAATTGGTCCTACTATGATTTTCTGTTTAATAAAACTGGGGAATTGAGAGAAAAATTATGCTTTTATAAACTATAGTACCTGTTGTTTGATTCTAGTCTTGCCTAAGGTTTATCAGCTTTTATTATTTTCTACAATTTAGACTAAATTCTAAAATTTTTCCTGACTACAAGTCTCTAAATAATGCTTTCAATTTTTTCTTTCTTTTCTCCTTTCCTTTCATTTTCCTTATCCCCTTATTTTCCAATTTGAAATTACTAAATATTAAATTGTGATTTTCTTAAGCCAGGGGAACGCAAACTAAGCAACTTAAACTTCAGAAGAAAATAACAGAAATCTATTTATACACATAAACCATTTTCATACCTGCCTACTGACAATACTTCAGAGTAATATGGCCTACATCAGTTTTCCAGGATTGTTCTTTTTACTATGTGTTTGTCTCTCTTCCTCCTCTTATTTTTTTTCTTTGCAGGAGATAAGATTTCACAATGAGCATTCCTAATAATATGGGATCTATTGGTCTAGGAATATACCATCATAGCCATGAGAGATCAGACAAAATTCAAGACCAGGGAGTAACTTTCTTCTAAAATGCTTTCTTCAAAAGGTTTTAAAAGGAAAAAGGCAGGGGTGTGAAAAGAAAATAAACACTTGAGACCCCAATTCACTACAACAAAAGAAACAAAATTAAGCTAAAAGCTGAGTTCTGCAAAAAGATGCCTTTCCTTAAGCAGACAGCTACAGATAAAAGGTTAAATCTTTCCACAGGTAGCTAGTCTATGTTCACCTTATCTTGTGTAAAGTGTCGATTTACTGAGCACAAGACATATAAACAATTGACCATTCCCTTACCTGCTAGCTTTTCTCTTGCGACATGTGTATTCAGTAATGTGACCATACATTCCCATTTTCTCCTCCAGCCTGCTTTTCCCCTTTAAGTATTTAAGCCCTCAAAATCACCTTTGGAGAAAGGCCCAGGCCTGTCTCCTGGGTGCATCCTTCACCTGGATAAGGTAAACTTCCAAATGGATTGAGACCTATATCAAGTATTTTTTGGTTTACAACCCAATCTCTGTGGCCCTATTCAACTGGATAGGACTACAACTGTAAGTAAATTTATATATATGTGTGTGTGTATATATATATATATATATAAAATATATATTTTATATTTCATGTATATATAATATATATTTTTTATTTTTATATATATATCACTAAAAAGTGACTATGATTAGTTTCTTGATTTCTTCAAAGACTTCTCTGTGGGGATTAAAAGGCTTTGACATGGATTCCAGGGTTTTCAATTCAAAACAGAGGTGACTGTAGTCAAATAACTCTACTGAGTCTTGGTTTCTTCATTTAGCACTGTGCTTAGCAGTACTTTTTCCCTGTTTATGAAAATGCCAATATAATTTAATGCCTCATAATTTTGTGACAAAAGCAAAAGGCAGAATTATTACCTTTACCAATTTGCAAATGAAAAATTAAATGATCTTCCCAAGTCATCAACTAGATTTTTGGACTAGGTCTTTTGACTATTACAAATCTCTTTTCCATCAGCCTCCATTACATAGGTTATCAGAATTCATAACAATGCTGTTCTTTAACAAAAGAATATTTAAATGGATCAAGATTGTAAAGTGATTCACAAGATATTAATCTTCTAGAATTATAAGTCAATTCTAAGAAGATTTTTAGATGTTATTTATTGCATATCTTTTTTTCATTTTAATTATATTTATAAGTGTCTCTTGATCTATCAAGAACCAAAGGGAAGATACCAAAATATTTCTAAATGTTCCACATTAATAAACTCTTTGCTTTCCCTCTAAGACCTGGAACACAACAATAATGCCCACTGTCACCACTGTTATTTAACATAGTAGCCTTAACTACTAAAATAACATAGTTAACACTACTTATTATGTTAAATAACACTATGTTATTTAACATAGTTAACATAGTCCTAGTGTCGGATACAAAAGAAATTCCTCTTCAAAGGTTTGGCTTGTTCAGCTCTTTGTTCTTTGTTCCCTACTTCCAAGGCCAAACTAACTTCCTTATCCTTTGTACCTCCCTGTCTTGGTTTCAGTAAACAACTTTCCTGCCAGTCCTTATCTACAGAGCACACATCTGTTACCCACTCTGTAAATTACCTCTCCCATTGCCACAACTCTTCCCTCCAAAACTGCCCTCCCTGCCAGTGTCACCGTATTCCTATACCTTTCAAGTTAGCCAGTCGGGTTCAACTTAGATTGTGCAGTCCAACTCCAGCCAGTGGAGGCAGGACACAGTAGCAGGGACAAACTACATAAGAAACTAAAACCCCTTCACTCCTTTGTTCAGTGTGCTCTCCTGGTGACCAAACTTGCAAGCAGCACCCTTCTGCAGAAGTAAATTTGCCTTACTGAGAAATCCTTTAAGTGCTCGTTTTCTTTGTGACTCCGAGCTTTACTTTCAACACGTAGCTAGAGCAATCAGACAACAGAAGGAAGAAAAGGGCATCCAAATTGGAAAAGAAGAAGTCAAATTACTCTTGTTTGTAGATTATATGATCCTATATTTGGAAAATCCTGAAGACTCCACAAAATTATTAGAACTGATAAACAAATTCAGTAAAGTTGCAGGATACAAAATCACCATACAAAACTCAGTAGCATTTCTAAATGCCAATAGTGAACAATGTGACAGAAAAATAAAAAAAGCAATCTCATTTACAATAGCCACACATAAAATTAAATGTCTGGGTATTAATTTAACCAAAGAAGTGAAAAATCTCTATAATGAAAACTATAAAACACTCTTGAAAGAAATTGATGAAGACATCTAAAAATGGAAAAATATTCCATGTTCATGGTTTGGAAGAATGAATATTCTTCAAATGTCCATAATACCCAAAGCCATCTATGAATTCAATGCAATCCCTATCAAAATACCAATGACATTCTTCACAGAAATAGGAAAATCAATCCTAAAATTTATATGGAACCATAAAAGACACAGAATAGCCAGAGGTATCCTAAGCAAAAAGAACCAACTGGAGGAATCATATTACCTGACTTCAAATTATACTACAGAGTGGCCAGGCACAGTGGCTCACGCCGGTAATCCCAGCACTTTGGGAAGCCAAGGCAAGCAGATCACGAGGTCAGGAGATCAAGACCATCCTGGCTAACACAGTGAAACCCCATCTCTACTAAAAATAAAAATAAAAAAAATTAGCTGGGCATGGTGGTGGGCACCTGTAGTCTCAGCCACTCAGGAGGCTGATGCAGGAGAATGGCATGAACCTAGCAGGTGGAGCTTGCAGTGAGCCAAGATTGTGCCACTGCACTCCAGTCTGGGCAACAGAATGAGACTCCGTCCCAAAAATATATATATATACACATACACACACACACACACTACAGAGTTACAGTAACCAAAACAGCATGGTACTGGCATATAAACAGACACAGAGACCAATGGATCAGAATAGAGAACCCAGAAACAAATTCACACACCTACAGTGAACTCATTTTTGACAAAGATGCCAGGAACATTCACTGGGGAAAAGACAGTCTCTTCAATAACTGGTGCTAGGATGAAACTAGACCCCTATTTCTAGCCATATGCAAAACGAATCAAAATGAATTAAAGATTTAAACCTAAAGACCTCAACCCATAAAACTACCTCAAGAAAATATTGGGGAAACTCTCCAGGACATTGGTCTGGGCAAAAATTTCTTTAGCAAATTTCTTACCCCAGAAACACAGGCAACCAAAGAAAAATTGACAAACGGGATCACATCTAGTTAAAAAGTTTCTGCACAGAAAAGGATACAATCAACAAAGTGAAGAGACAACCCACAGGGTAGGAGAAAATATCTGTAAACTACCCATCTGTCAAGAAATTAATCACCAGAATATCTAAGTAGCTCAAACAACTCTACAAGACAAAATCTAATAATCTGATCAAAAGGTAGGCAAAACATTTCAATATACATCTCTCAAAAGAAGACATATAAATAAAACACAGGCAGAGGAAGAAGTGCTCAACATCACTGATCATCAGATAAATGCAAATAAATACTACAATGAGATATTATCTCACCCCCAGTTAAAATGGCTTATATACCAAAGACAGGCAATAACAAATGCTGGTGAGGTTGTGGAGTAAAGGGAATTCCTTGTACACTGTTGGTGGCAATATAAATTAGTAGGACCACTATGAAGAACAGCTTGGAGGTTCCTCAAGAAACTAAAAATTGAGTTACCATGTGATAAAGCAATCCCACTCCTGGGTATATACCCAAAATAAAGGGAACAGTTTACCTAAGATTATCTGTACTTCCATGTTTGTTGCAGCACTGTTTACAATAGCCAAGACTTGGAAGCAATGTAAGTGTCCATCGACAGATGAATGCATAAAAAAAGTGGGACATACACACAATGGAGTACTACTCAGCTATAGAAAGAACGAAATCCAGTCATTTGCAACAAAATGAACTGAACTGGAGATCATTATGTTAACTGAAATAAGCCTGGCACAAAAAGACAAACATTGCATGTTCTCACTTATTTGTGGGATCTAAACATCAAAACAATTGAATTCATGGACACAGTGAGTAGAAGGATGGTTACCAGAGGCTGGAAAGGGTGGTGTAGGTGTGGGGGTGGCGGGATGGGGATGATTCATGGGTACAAAAAATAGTTAAAAAGAATGAATAAGACCTACTATTTGATAGCACAAAGGGTGACTATAGTCAATTACTTAACTGTACCTTTTAAAATAACTTAAATAGTATAATTGAATGGTGTGCAATTCAGTGAATAAAGGCTTGAGGGAATGGATGCTGCATTCTTCCTTATTTGCTTATTTCACATTGCATGCCTGTACCAAAGCATCTCATGTACCCCATAAATGTATATACCTACTACATACCCACAGAAATTAAAAATTAAAAAAGTAAATACACTTTTATACATCAAAAAACTTTAGCAAAGAAATACCTCAATCAGATTAAAAACTGATTTAAATCAATATAGGGATATTTTGTTAATATTTTAATGTGTGCTTCAATGGAAAAATTGTAATATGAGATATAATGTTCTTTTTGAAAATTAGTGGCCTTTCTATACATAAAAATTTTCCATTAACTTATTTTAGTTTGAAAATATAAAACCCATTCTACCTTGAATCCATTGCAGCGTCTTGTTTTCTTTTTCTCTGAAGATGCTGACTCTGCTGTTTTATTCAAATGTTGATGTTGGCCCATGATTAAACTACAGATACCATGTGAATGTTTTTAATTGCTGCTGATGCTTGGTTTGAAATGATCACCTGTTAAAAAAGAAAAAGTGTAATTTATTTTACTTTAACAATATATAGTTTAAAAATAGGAAAAGTCACAAGCTCAATATCAATCAATCATTCTCTAATATTCATTCAGGGCCTGCTATTTCCTGACCACAGGATGAGGGCAATGCCGGACACAGAGGAGGAAAGACAGACACGAACTCAGAGCCTAAAGAGATCATAATTTACTTAGAAAAATAATTTTTATAGAGAGAAATTTGATTTGAAACAAGTAAATAATATAAAACCACACACTAGATTGTATGAACAAAAATTTTAAATTATAGAAATTAAAATTTTTATATTTTCTACATAGCCAGATTATAAGATTTATGAAAGCACATTTATGTTTATGTTATCCTTATAAGTTTATAAAGTGACAGATGGTGTCTTGCACATAGTGGATACTCAAAATGGGTTGAAAAATAATGTAAATAATAATAATTAGGATAGCCTCTGTCAGTTTCATAGAGGAGATACCTATGGAACCAGGCTCAAAAAGCAGAAAAGTTTGGATTTGTTTAAAAGAACAAAATGTATTCCAAGTATCTCTCAGAGAGACTTTGGCCATGCTTGACCTTACCATCATCATGATCTTACCACATTTGGGATTTATCCATTTATTTTTCAAGAGAAAATACATGCATGTAGTTGAAAATCCAAAAAAAAAAAAAAAAAAAAAAGCAAAGAGTCTTCCTATAATCTTCGTCCCCTTATCCAGAAATCTGATATGCATTTTTTTTTTTTTTTTTTGAGACGGAGTCTCACTCTGTCGCCCAGGCTGGAGCACACTGGCGTGATCTCGGCTCACTGCAAGCTCTGCCCCCTGGGTTCATGCCATTCTCCTGCCTCAGCCTTCCAAGTAGCTGGGACCACAGGTGCAGGCGCCTGCCACCATGCCTGGCTAATTTTTTTGTACTTTTAGTAGAGACGGGGTTTCACTATGTTAGCCAGGAAGGTCTCGATCTCCTGACCTCGTGAGCCGCCCCTCTTAGCCTCCCAAAGTGCTGGGATTACAGGCGAGAGCCACCGTGTCTGGCCCTGATATGCATTTTTAAGTAAATACATAATATTTTCCCTTTTAATATAAATGTAAGTATACCAGTACCACTGCACTCTACCTTTTTATCTTCTGTATATACTTTATATTAATAAAAGTCCTCCTCATTTTGCTTATGGTAGCAGGGTATTCTGTTCTTCATAATATATGTAACTAGTTCCATATTGATAACTATTTAGGTTATATCTAATTATTTCATATTAGAAAATGTTCTTAATATGTTATATGTCATTTTATTTATGTGTGGTCATATCTGTAGGATACATTCCTACAAGTGAAGTTTTGAAGTGGAAGCATAAGAGAAATCATAAGTTTGAGAGTTATTAAGCCCTTATTTTAAAGACCAGTAAAATGAGTCAACTTTTTATGTCAGTTGATTCTTTTATATAGAACAGTGGATTATTTATAGAGGTTTAGAGATGTATTGTTGTTCATATATATGTGCATAACACATATTTATGTATATAAAGTATATAAGCAGATACATAACATAGATATGGGTATATGTTATGTATATAGCACATATAGGTAGATATATGCTATGTAGTTGCTTATATAGATACCTTAGATATGTGAATATCTAAGTATGTAAATATCTAAGATATCTATATAAGTGTCCGATTTGTAATAGTACACTGATTATACAATACGTATGATATAGGTTATATGTACAATTGATTGTCACTTTCTGCAATAATTTTGTTCCATAAAGTTGCTGGGAACACTGAATTTGCAAATATTAATCTGTCATTCCTAGAAGAGATACAGGTTTAGGTGACTGTGCCTTTGGTCACAACATTTTCATCAACGGATCAATACATAACTTAATACATAATGTCTTCTGTATGTTTTTGTTCAAAGACACTTTAGTATATACTGTTGATTCATTAACATTGAATTAGTGGCCAATAGCACTGTATTTCATGCCTGAAGGAAACTTACATAGCATATGTACCTCTTCTGTCAGGCACTCTTGGAGGAAGGAACATGGGACAACACTTCAGGGCTATGCTTGAGGCCAACTTAAAACAGTAAACTCAGCATCACAAAGCACAACCATGGAAACAATGTGGCGATAAATACACTGTGAAGTTTATAGTATGGGAGCTGAGACAGGAAGGCAGAGCTTCACTTTGTTCCATCTCAACCGAAACAGACCAGCTCAAAATTTTTCACCACTCTGCTCATGCATGCCAATGATCACAAAAGCCCAGCAGTATTAATTTTGGTGTCACAAATAAATTTTAGTGTTTAGACAAATTTTCTAATATAGAATCTGTGAATAATGAAGATCTACTGCATATTTTATGCATCAATTTACTCAACAAGGGTTTATTGATTCTCTATTATAAATGTATAAAAACCATAATATATATCATGCATATTTAGTGAATAATGCATGAATATGGAAATAATAAATATATAAAGATAATATCACTTATGTATATGTGACTGTATATAAATATACTCATGAATGCAGAAACCCATACCTATGTATCGCTAAGAGAAGTTCAATTAATCCACTTTTTGTATGTCTTTTGTAGGTGAGGTGAGGAAAAAATCAATAGTTTGGTGGTCTCAAGGTAATAAGCAGCCCCTTAATAAATTTACACCACTTTTTCCATGAATATCCCTTTCTGGTTTTTTTTCCTCATAATTTAAAAGTTGGAAGATACTTATTTTTTACCAATTAATTCTATAATTGCAAATCTTTTTGAATGACTTGCAAGATAGATAGTCTTCCTTTAGCTTTAGACTTTTCTTTTTCTTTATACTAAACAAATATTCTTGATGGCTTGAAAACTATTATCTCACCCCTCAAGCCTTGTTTCTTTCAACTGATTAACTTCTAGTTGTCCTGTCTTCCAGCTTGCTTTGTTTCATATGCATATCATGTCCATTCTTGGAATCATTCATATATCCCTCTTACAACAAAAATAAAACTTACACTTCCTATTTGAGAGTCTTCACAGCCTATATCAATCCTTGTTTTCAGTCCCATTCCCAATACAACCATAGGCACTTGCAGACTTATGGAACCACTGTCCCAAGAAGAAAGCTCTCTATCTTCATGTATATGTCTTCCATTCCTGGAATGTCCTTCCCTATCTCTTGGCTGTAATGTGGCTCCAAATCACACCACTTTAATGTTTCCCTATTTACCTCCAGTTGAAATAACCTCTCTCATCCTTCTGTACCACTGGAGAACATACCTGAATAATCATTACTTTTTTCTGTTATTTCCCTACTTTCCAAGACAACTATTACACACCTCTCTCTTTTATATTCAGATAAAATACTTAGCCAGAAAAATAGGAAATATGGGCACTTGGTTCCTCATCTATCAGAAAGGTTAAATTGTATCAAGTAGGCCGAGCACAGTGGCTCACGCCTATAATCCCAGCACTTTGGGAGGCCGAGGCGGGCAGATCACTTGAGGTCGGAAGTTCGAGACCACCCTGACCAACATGGAGAAAACCCCGTTTCTACTAAAAATACAAAGTTAGCTGGGTGTGGTAGATTACACGCACATGCCTGTAATCCCAGCTACTCTGGAGGCTGAGGCAGGAGAATCACTTGAACCCACAAGGACTAGGTTGTGGTGAGCCGAGATTGCGCCATTGCACTCCAGCCTGGGCAACAAGAGCAAAACTCCTTCTCAAAAAAAAGAAAAAAAGTATCAAGTAAGTACAAAGTACCTAGGAAACTGGAATATCAATTTAGTCTTGAATAAATACCACACTTTTTACTTCACTGTAGCATTTTAAGCCTTATTTAGAAGCATTTAATATATTTTGCTCTGAACATATTATTTCTGAATTCCAAATTATTGACATAAATAAATTTTGAGGACACAATATGTTTATAAGACAGAGCCACAGGCATTTGGATATAGCATTACAACTCTTCCCTGAACAGAACAGGTCAGTTCTTCACAGTTTGACTGGGCTGAAGTAGACGGCAGAATCTTACCGGCCTCTGCTTATTTCTGTTAAGCTTTTCATATTTAAGGGATTATAGAAAACCAGTGCAGGTCAAGTGACCCAGTTTCTAGCATGTATCTATGGAACTGAGGTGGATAAAAGGGAAAACAGCATTTCTGAACTTCTTATATTGTTCAGAGGAGAGACTTTCTGCATCCCCACCTTACTTTCACAATAAAAACAATTGTGTTATCAGGGAAGCAACCTTCCTGAATGGGTGAAGGGGACCAATATTTACTGAGCTGTTGATTCTTTCCAAGAGCTGTGTTCAGAAGATTTTTTTATCTTATCTGAACAGAGATAAAAAAGTTATCTAGGATATCTCTTTCCCCTCACCCTAAATCAAACTTGAGTTGAATGGAGGAAAGTGAGGGGATTAAGTGACTTTGAAACACATTTTCCACCCTCCACCCAACCACTCCGACTTATTCAGTTAAAGTGAAATCAAAGAAATAGAGAGCCTGGTATAGTAATTCTACACAGTTTATGCAAATAATTGTCTTACAGTGTATTTTAAGAGAGTAACTACAAGTCCATCCTTTCAGACTTCATGTTTCAATTGTTTAGAAAGCAATAGAAATAGGACTTCAATCTTTATTTTTCACTTTATAAAGGTACGATTTACTCTAATTTATCTTTGAGTACATAAATCTGAGGCTCTTCTATTTCTGGAAGGGATAATTACTAGGCTTTTAGGGCTCAGAACACTAAGTGTGAAGAAGATGCAGAGCATAAAATTTGTAATATTTACCATAACTACCAAAACATTTTCACTGAAATTTGTTAAAATTTCTTACATAAAAGAAATGTTTTAGACAACCTCGACAGTTCTTACCTGGACTTTGAACGCTACAGCAACTGCAACAAGTCCATCCTTTTTCTGATGTTAAAGTCTCACTTTAAATGGTTAGTTAGCTTTTTGTTTGTTTGTTTTTATGAGTCCAATGATGATTAACCATCTTATTAGGTCAATGTCCTAGACAAATAGAAAAATATACCTAGCTAATTCTAGGAGTTCAACGCAGAAGCCTATCTTTTAAAGGTTATATCAATAATTTCTCAGAATGTACACATTATTTTTATGTTAACATTAGAAAATAAATTATTTCTGGGAATGACATTTCTTATTCAATTAAGTTGGTTGCATAAGATTTTTTTTCTTTAGAAATACAAATACAACACATTATCCAAAATATTTAAAACTGTTCCAAATAGAAAATAAGTCAAGGCGATTTTTAAAAATATCCCTACAGGTTACATTAGCATTCAGAAAATAAAACATACCCTCTCTGCTTGTTACATGTGTATGGATCTAATATGACATACATGGACACTGGATATCTCACATGGAATACTAAATTGTCAATTAATTACAAGACTATTCTTCTAAATGACAAAAATCAAGACTGGTTTGTATGATATATTCCTTACATCAAAGCTTAAAGGAAGAATGGTCTCCTTCTATTGACTTGGTTTTTAGAAAATGGAAGACCTTGACTCAGTTGAAACTTTTCTTAAGTAAAGATGAAGTCAAATTAATTAATTCAGTAACTCAAACATATTTGACTCCCTACTATATCCCAGGCATATGGCTGTGTTTTAGAAGTGTACCATAATAATATAAATAATAAACAGACTCTTCTCTCACATGAATATATATATACACACACACATGCATGAGTGTATGTACATATGTATGTATGTGTATGTGTGTATGTATAGAGCAAGGAGAGAATGCATGTATGAAAACATTGTTACTTATCACTGACAGGACAGTTGTTGATACAGTTGCAGCAATATGTATTTAATTCTATATCACAGTTATTTGATAGATTAGGTTTTTGTTTTTGTTTTTGTTTTTGTTTTTTGAGACGGAGTCTCACTCTGTCGCCCAGGCTGGAGTACAGTGGCGTGATCTCAGCTCACTGCAAGTTCTGCTTCCCGGGTTCATGCCATTCTCCTGCCTCAGCCTCCCGAGTAGCTAGGACTACAGGCGCCCACCACCAAGCCCGGGTAATTTTTTTGTATTTTTAGTGGAGATGGGGTTTCACTATGTTAGCCAGGATGGTCTCAATCTCCTGACCTTGGGATCCACCTGACTCAGCCTCCCAAAGGGCTGGGATTACAGGCGTGAGATCCACACCCAGCCTAGATTAGTTATACACCTGGTTAATTCATGGAAGTATTAGAACAATGAAAGGAACCAGAGTGTGGAGGGAGAGAAGAATTAGAAAATGTGGGGAACACTGAAATGTAGACCTGGGGCAGGGAAAATTAGAAGTAGGCTCCCGAACACGCCTCTGTTGAGTCAGAATCTACTGGGGAGCCTTTGTCAAAAGTGCCATCCAGCCCCACACCCAAGAGATTCTGACTCAGGAGTTCGGAGATTATGTTTTTAAATAAGCACTTAGAATAATTTTTACATACTGTCAGCTTTTGAGAACCCTTATAGCAGAGATACTAAACATTTATTATCAATTTTATGGCTTTTCTTTTATTCGGAGTAGGAAGACAGTTTGGGTGTTCTCATGCTAATGGTTTTCTCATCACACATCCATTTCATTCAAGACACGTCAATTTCATTTGGGACAAATATATGCATAGAATGAAGATAAAACAGTACAAATTAACTGAGAAACTTACTAACTCCTAAACTAAAGCTATCAGTGGTAAAATTCTGGAATGTTTTCAGAAGTCGAAGAGCATTCTCTGTGCCCTTTCTCCTTCCTACATAAATAATTAGACTTTCCTTTTTGTGGGACTTGTGGAAAAAATAAGAGTGGTCAGAGGAAAGACATTGCAACACTTTTCTCAAGATAAATATTATGCTAACAGCCAGGGATCAATAGAACTCCAAATTTGCTTACAACCATCTGCTTATGTTTGTTGTTGCAATAATCATCACAGTTCTGATGAAATATTATGGGCTTTGAAGTTTGATAAACTTTGATAGCAATGTCTCTGCTACTTAACAGCAGTATAAACTTCAGTAGGTTATTTCACCATTCTAAGCATCAATGCTTTCATCCATTAAGTGGGAAGGCTATAGTTGTGATAAGGATTTGCTCTCTGTAAACTGCCTCACCTAGTAGCAGACACATTATAGATTCGAAACCTAAATAGAGTCATTGTGTGGCGTTTGCATATTGTCAATTTTTAAAGCAGTTAACTCTTATTAAAAGAGTAAAAGTCAAGTCTCTGAGACATGTCCCCAGCAATTTTTCCTAATAGTTTTTAGTCTCAGACTCTCGGATAGGTACTGGGTGCATATCCCAAGAAGGAGACTTCAGGCTCAGAGCAGACCTGCCATTGCCTACCCACCTCACCTTCCTTAGCTGGTCAAGAGGTAATTACAGAAAGCTGCACTCCCTGGAAAGAACCCCTATGTCTCCATACCCACTAATGGTCAAAGTTCTGGCATCATTATGACTAATCTTATGGCAATTATCTCTCTTAATGGCAGTCACCACCGTAAGAAGGCAGGCGCCAGGTGCGGTGGCTCATGCCTGTAATTCCAGCACTTTGGGAGGCTGAGGCAGGTGGATTACGAGGTCAGGAGATTGAGACCATCCTGGCTAACACGGCGAAACCCTCTCTCTATTAAAAATACAAAAAAATTAGCCAGGCGTGGTGGCACGTGCCTGTAATCCCAGCTACTCAGAGCTACTCAGGAGGCTGAGGCAGGAGAATCGCTTGAACCTGGGAGGTGGAGGTTGCAGTGCGCCGAGATCGCACCACTGCACTCCAGCCTGGGTGACAGAATGAGCCTCCGTCTCAAAAAAAAAGGAACTTCCTGATCACTCATCACCTCTTGTCTAATCCCAGCGTGGCTATGCACATTTTTGCTTTTGCCCCCATCTCCTATCTCTCTCCCAATCCTGAGCCAAAACTCTTTTCTTGAGCTTTCTGGAATGCATAACTAATAACGAATGAAATTCTCCATACTTTCAGCCTCTTGTAAGAATTCTTCTGTTTCTGTTTTTCCCTAACTCTAACTTGGCCCTTCGCTGCCTCTTCTGCAGCCGGGATAAATGTGGGTTGCTTTATGTTCCATATTGCTCCAAACCAGACGACTGGTTTCCAATTTGCCTTACTTTGCTACCTTCTTCTCATTTTCCCACCCTTTAACCTCAGAATTTATAGTTTTGAATCTCATATCAAAAGATTCTGCCATTTATTCTTCTTCTTGAGATCATGAACAAACCCTCAATCACTCTCACTCACTTCACAACAATTTTAGTGCTTGGTTCAAAGGAAATCTGTCAAAATATTACTTCTGTTTTAATTATTGGTGATTTCAATGATCATGAAAATAATCGTTTTAATTCTCTAACTTCTTGGTTTTCTTTTAACCCTCCCTTCTTCAATGATCTTACCTTCTACTTACTCCTATGTAATATGTAATAACAGCAAGCCCTCCTTAATATCAGTTTCAAGGAATGGAGCACTACTGCCTATCTTTCTAGCTCACACTCAGTAGTACCCTGGATACAACAATGCTTTCACTGACTAGTATCTATAATCCATAGGTTAATTTTGCCACAGATTTCACTGTTTCTTATCTCATTCTGCCTGTTAACCTGCGGAGTGGATGGAGCTGAAGAAAGTCCAGCAACCATGCTGACTTTAAATTTATTATCATAAAGCCAAAATTGACCTTTTATTTTGCCTAGAAGTCACAGTTGTTTTGTTTTTTTTTTCTAATCCATGTCATTCGTTTTCTGAGTAACTGTTTTGTACCTTCATATCGCTCCTCAAAATTCTAACATGTGGTTTCCTCTCTCTACCTTCAGCTGATGACCTATTTCACCGCCTAAAATAAAGAAGAAACCTTCCAAAAGCTCCTGGACCACATCTATACAGGCAAAGCTTCAGTACCACATGTTCCACCTTGATGAATGTCCATGTGTAAGCTAAGGCCAACCTACACTTGTGTATCAGATTGCCTCTTTTCCTTGTGTTGGCAAGGATATCACTTTCCCCTTTCTAAAGAAATATCCCCAGCAACAGGTTAGCACGCTGTCATTTTCCCGTTTCTCAACATCTCTCTTTGGCTTCCACTCTTTATATTGATATTGCCCAATTTCTGTGCAATTTTTACAGAAAAAAAAGTTTTATTTATAATTCTTGTTTTCAATCTCTCTCCTCACATTCTCTCTTGAACACACACCTATCAGGTTTTTGCCCCCAACTTCCTAATAGAGTTATTCCTCCTAAGTCACAAGTTACCTAAATGCAACATGTAATTATCCTCATCTGATTTGAACTATTCACAGCATTTTTCAGAGCTGAGGATTCCCTCCCCTGGCAATACTTTCCAGGGCACTATTCTTTGTGGTTTGCCTCATCACTTTCACTGACTTCTCCATTTACGTGTCCTTTACTAATTTTTTTTCTTTTTTCATTTCTTAGGCTTCTTAATTGAAGCATTTCAGTATTCAACTTTTGCGTGTATGTGTATGACCTTGTCGAGTCTCATGTCTTAAAATATCATCTCTACATTCATAATTGCAAAATTTGTATCTGTGGCCAAAGCCTTACTCCTGAACTTTAGATTTATTTCATCTCCTCACCAGTTCCCTGTATATCTGTAATAGGAATCTCATACTTAACATTTTCTGAACAGGTATCCTCATCTTCCTTTCTCAAACCTCTCCTCCTGGAATATCCTTATTTTAGTACAGGCAATTCTATCCTTCCAGTTGTACATACACATGCAAAATATTGAAATAATTCCTATTCCTCTGTTGGTCATGCTCATAGCAGGCTCAAATTTCAAATCATACCCAGAATCTGACTACTTTTCAACACCTCCACAAGTTTTACCCTGGTCCGAATTATTGCCATACCCTCAAGCTTGTACCTCAGCTTGTCTCCTGACCTCTCACAGCCCTGCTTCCCTATCCTCACTCCCCTGTGTAAATCTGAAAACAGCAGCCAGGGTCATCATGTCAAAACAAGCCATATCACGTCACTGCTTTGCTCAGAAACCCATCCCCTCCCCACCAGTGGCTACCCACATCGCTTAGCATAAAATCTAAAGAACAACCTGAAGGCCCTATAAAGTATACCTCCAATACTGAGTATCTTTGATCCTGTTGTTCTTTCTGTCTGAAATGTTCTTTCCCAATAGCTGCATAGCTCACTCCCTCACCATGTTCTAGTACCCACAAAAAATGACACTTTCTCAGTGAGGATTTCTGTGACCATTTTTTAATAATTACTCCCTCTGACACTCAATATACCTCTCTAGTTACTTAAATTTTCTCATTATTTATCAGACTATGATTTTTGCTCACATATTTTGTTTATTGTCAGCCTTCATTTGCCTCAGCAGCTATAAATTTATACTACTGAGTAAGCTCTAGAAGTTCAAAGATGTGTTTTTCTCTTTTTGTGTTCATTGCTGTATCCTCTGTGTCTAGAATAGTATCTATCCCCTAACAGATGCTCAATAAATATTTTAAAGGAATATATAAATTAAATTTCCATTTTAAACAACTTAGAGCAACTAAGTGATATTAAAACCAAGATTTAATCTGGAATAATATTTAAAATGATAAGGAAGTTGGCTATAATTGTATATGACACAGTTATCCAATCATCAATGGTCATAATATTAAAAAGTTGAAAACAGTCAACAATTCATTTTGCTAAAGAGTCAGACATGACACTGATGCATACTACGTTAAGAAATTCTCCAAGAAAATCCTATTCAAAATCTTCCAACGGCTTCCTAGCTCACTTAGAATAAATACCCAAGTCCTTTCTACATCCCATAAGAATCTATGGCATCTTTTCCCCGGTTATCACTCTGACAACATTTTCTACAAATATTTCCTACTCAGACATTACTACCCAGTCACACAGACTTCCTTAATATTCTGTAAACATTTCATCTATATACTTGTCTCAAGTCCTTTTCACTTATTCTTCCTTCTACACAGACTATTTTGCCTCCAGATGTCCATTTTTCACTTCAATTATTTTCTGCTTGACCATTGCTGCCTTGCAGATGCTTTCCCTGACCTATATAAAAATGTAATATTTGTAATTCTTTAATGTCTTGCCCTACTGCCCCCTCCATATGTCTTAAAATTACTTGATTTTATAAAATATGTTTGTATATTGTCTTTTCCCCAGTAAATATAGTCAACAAAATGGCAGGAACTTCATCTTTTTTGTTCCATCATTTTCTAGTATAGTGCTTGTTGTATTATTGAAACAACAGACATTTTGAATCAATGAGTCAGTTATGCCAGCTGCATGGATCCTGAACATGTCTGACACACAGAAAGAGATTAGCATCTCTCCTTGCTTCTTATACTTTAATGCTTTAGCCCTGTGGTCTTCAATGTGACACATGCATTCTCTCAGAGAAATGAGAAGGCTTTCCAAAGGATGTGCAAGTACAGATAAAGTTTTAGAAAAAATTAACAGTTTCATGGAAGAACAATTTATATGCAGTAAAATGCACATACATAATGTATACCATTAACTGAGTTTTGACATATGCATTCAGTCATGAAACAAAGATAATTAAGATAATGGTCACCCCAGAAGTTTTCTTCTGTCCCTTCCTACCACTACCCACCTCAGACTCAATCACTGAACTGCTTTTGTCACTATAGATTAATTTACATTTTAAAGAATTTTATATTAAGGTACGTCAAACAATAGGTACTCCTTTCTGCTTGACTGAACTTAATTACTTCCAGGTTCAACCATATTGTCATAGATATAATACTTCATTCCCTTCAATGTTGATTAGTATTTTCTTTTAGTTGTTGTTGTTTTGTTTTTTAGATGGAGTCTCCGTCTGTCTCCCAGGTTGGAGTGCACTGGTGGGATCTCTGCTCACTGCAAGCTCCGCCTCCCAGGTTCACACCATTCTCCTGCCTCAGCCTCCAGAGTAGCTGGGACTACAGGCGCCCGCCACCAAGCCCGGCTAATTTTCTGTATTTAGTAGAGACGGGGTTTCCCCGTGTTAGCCAGGATGGTCTCCATCTCCTGACCTCGTGGTCTGCCCGCCTTGGCCTCCCAAATTGCTGGGATTACAGGCGTGAGCCACCGCAACTGGCCAGTTTTGCCCTGTTTTTATTGGTATGTTTGTCTTATTATTGAGCTGTGTTTTTTATATGTCTTCAAACAAGATGTTCGTTGAATGTATGTTTGCAAATATTTTCAAAAGCAAATGTTTACAATTTAGAGCAAGTCCAACTTGTACATTTTATCTGTACAGTTTCCCTTTTGTATTCTATGGAAGAGGGTTTTCACATAAGGTTTTCACTGCCAGAATGAAAGTGAATATGATTTTCCCATGTTGTTCTAGAGGTTTTATATTTTACTTGTTACCTTTATGCTCCATTTTTAGTTAATTTTGGCAGAAGATATAAGGCAAGGGCCAAGGTTTTTTATTTTGCCTATTGCCATCCAATTTTTTCAGCATTATTTGTTAAACTTGACTTGGAATTTTTGTAAAATATCCATTAAACATAAATGTTTTGATCGTGTCCTAGACTCTCTATTCTGTTCCATTTACTAATTTGTTCAATTTTATGTCAATATTATTCTATTTTCATTAGTACAGATTGATAATAAGTGTTGGAATCAGATCCTGTATTTCTACTTTTAATCTACTTTTAAGGTAGATAATCACGTTGTATAAAAAGAGTTGTCCTTCTTTCTTTGTAATTTAGATATGTTTTACTCCTTGACTTATTGTACTGTCCAGAACCACCAGTGCCATCTCCAGACTACCATATCTCAAAATAGAAGTGATGAGAGCAGACGTCCTTGCCTTGTTCCCAGACTTAAGGGAAAAAGTTTTCAGTCTTCCATAATGAAGTATGATGCTAGCTATAGGGGTTTGTACATTCAGGTTAAGAAAGTACCCTTCTCTTTCAGTTTTATGGTAAGTTTTTGTTCACTTGCTTTTTTAAATCATGAATGAAATAATTAACATTTTAAAATCAATCAATTTAATTCACTGTATCAGCAGAATAATGGGAAAACCTTATACTTACATTATCTCAAAAGTTGTACAAAGAATATTTGACAAAATTTAACTACTCATGATGAAAACAATTGCAAACTATAAATAGAAACGAACTTCTTCTAGGAAGTGTATGGGGAAGTAGGAGATAAAGAGAGGTTGGTTACTGGGTAGAAATATATAGCTTGATAGAAGAAAAAAGGCCTTGTGTTTGACAGATCTGTAGGGTGACTATAATTTACAAGAATCTGTTTTATATTTCAAAATGGAAGACACTAATTCAAATGTTTCTAGCTTAAAGAAAAGACAAGTATTTAAGGTGACAGATATTCTAATTATACTGATTTTACCTTTACAAATTAAATGAATATATTAAATTATTACATGTACCCCAAATTTAAAAAAAAAAACTTAATGTGATAAAGGGTATCTACCAAAAAATACTACAGAATCATCATACTTCATTATATGTTTATTGATTATGAATGTCTTAATGAATAGAAAGAGAATGAAGGGCTCAATAGACTGGAGGTCCCATGAATTAGAAAGAAGAATATACTAAGATTCACTGAAAATAAGATGAACATAAAAATCTAAATGTATTCTTTTGGAGTAGTTTCAGGTGATGACAAATACCAAAAAGTGTCTACAGGATAGGCTGATTGAAGTAAAATAGAGGAGTAAATTTTTTTCCATTGAGCAACAAGGCATAGTCATTCTACTCGAGGTTGTCTCTATTGAGTCTTTAGGGCAGTGCTGGGCATAGCACTTTCAGAGATGATGAAAATGTAATATCAGTGTATTCTTAAATGCAGTAGCAACTAGCTTCATGGAGCTATTGAACACTTCAAATATGTCTAGGGTGACCAAGAAATTCAATTTTTAGTTTCATTTAATTTATTTAGTTTAGATTTAAGTAGCCACTTGTAGCTAGTGACTACCATGTAGCACAGCATAACTTCCGGCTATCAATTTCACCATGGCTGAGCTGGTAGAACATTTTCTTTCCCCAGAGTCCTGCGAAATTTCACTTAAACCATTTCTAAGTCTTTCACCTTTCACCTATATTTTTTCAAGTTCTGAAATACCAAGTCACTAGGCTGTTAGGAAATAGAGGGACTAGGCCATGCTCTATTACTTCTTTCTCTCATATTATTTCTTTCCTCTCTTTTGTTTTCTCTCTCCTTCATGTCCTGCTTTCAGGGTCAATCACCAAGCACGATGTCAAAAACATTACGATCATTCAATACAGTGTAGCTATTATAATAGTCTTTTTCTAATTATATACACTACCATCATGAGTATATTTTATGTAATTATTTCAATACATCTAGGATTACTTCTACAGTGAACTATCTTAAAACCAAAATTACTGATTCAAAGAGTATACAATTTTTTAAAATTTGCTTTTCAAATTGCTTTCCAGAAAGATTTTTATCAATAATAGTCTTTTAGACAAATTACACCTCTTAATTCCTATCTACTAGTCGTATATTTTTCTATTTTGAAAAATTAGTTGCAAAATGGAATCTACTATTGTTTTATTTTGCATTTATTTGATTATAGACCACATTCATGCTAGAACCAGTGACAGAGTCCTCTAGTATATTTCATATGATACAGAGTTTTCATCACTCATCTGTTTCTACTTCTCTAGGGCATAAACTCAGAATACTTTTTGTTATATTCAAATGGCAGGAACATGTGTCTCCCTTGAATGGCACCAGCATGACATTGGTTTTCTCTAACAGAAATCCAAATTAATGCTCAGTTTTAAGATATTTGCTCAATAACACAGCAAACAAAATATTTTTTTTCTGGAAATTTCAACTTTCCTAGAGACTTAGGAAATCATTTGCTTCCACAGGAAATAGCCAAGACCAGGCACAATTACTCAGGTTTTCTTCGGATGACAGTATCCTCCTGCTCTCAACTCCTGATAATCAATTGTCTTGTGAGATTCCGGTTGTGACCATACTTTCTTGGATCACCCTGCCCGTTTTCCTCGGGCCTCTATCCATGTATTCTGTGTGGTATGAACTTTGTTAAGCCTTCTGATGTCCTCTCGGATACCTTGGATATCTGTAGCTTCTTAATATTTTTTAAAACACAACGTTCTGGCTAGTTTATCACTGATCCCAGAGGCTAGACCTACAGAGATCTGGTAGGTTTTGGAGTGAAGGAGAAGGCTTACATGGAAAAGAGCTGACATTATGCCTAGAAATCAGAAACAAATATAAAGATTCAAGTAGAAATTACCTGTAGAGTATTGATAATTGTGAAATTCTCCAACCAGTAGGTGGAAGCAGACTCCTATCTGTAGAGATGGAGAGTCCAAGCAGTTCGCACATCTGAGTATGCTAAGTCATTTAGCACTTGCAGCAAAGAAAACTTTCACTTGTCAGCAATCAGGAATCAGCTGTTTCTTGGGGAAATATTTATGCAACCACTAATCCCTACTCAAAGGAGATTAGGTGCCTAAACAAATTTAACTCATGCCTGAGCTATTGCAATATTTTCCCAGGCAACTCAGGTTAGGGGATATAAATCTAATAAATAAACTTTAAATCATCATCTTAGTAGGTGTTTAATGCTAACAAATTGTGTTACAAAGGTTCCCTGTTAAAATGAATGCTGTTATTGTCTCATCCTCCCCAAATACTGGTCCTATTTGTCTTAGAGTTAGGAAGAGAGGACTGGAATAGGAAGGATAAATTCTGCATACTAGCAGAAAAGGTAGTGAGCAGGATGACATACTTGATTGAGTAAAAAGGATGACATAACCTGTGAGCTCCATGAGGGCAAGAATGTATCTATGAGGTTGGCTTCAAAGGCTAACAAAATTCTAGATACCTGGGGCACACTTATTAAATATTTGGTGAATAAAATGTTGAATGACAAACTAGAAGTATGAACGGCCTCTGTTCCCAGGATTTGATATATCAGAATATTCCCTTAAAAATTATGCCGTGTGTGGTGGCTCACATTTATAACCACAGCACTTTAGGAGGCTGGGGCTGGCAGATCACTTGAGGTCTGGAGTTTGAGACCAGCCTGGCCAACATGGTGAAACCCCGTCTCTACTAAAAATACAAAAATTAGCCAGGTGCGGTGGTGCATGGCTGTAGTCTCAGCTACTACAAAGGGAGGCTGAGGCAGGATAATCTCTTGAACTCAGAAGGCAGAGGTTTCAGTGAGCTGAGATGCACCAATGCACTCCAGCCTGGGCGACAGAGTGAGACTCTGTCTAAAAAAATAAATAAAATAAAAATTATGCATCATGTAAAAGAAAGGCGAAGAGCAGTGAAGATTGGTGGTATGGTAGGCCCAATCCCTGGAACCTGTGGATATTAATTTATATGGCAAAAGGAACGTTGCTGATGTGATTAAGCTAAGAATCTTAACATGGGGAGAGTACCCTGGATTATCTGGTTGGGCATATTTCTATTTTATCATTCAACATTTTATTAACATCCATAGGTTATAGCTCCAATCTGTGCTATACAGAGGCCACACAAACTTCTATTTTATCATTCAACATTTTTTTTTAACATCCACAGGTTATAGCTCCAATCTGTGCAATGCACTTTGAAAATGGAGAAATGGAACACGTCAAGGAATACAGGAAGCCGCTAGAAGCTGGAAAAAAGCCAGGAGACAGATTTTCCTCCCAGATCATCCAGAAGGAATGAACCATGCTAAAACCTTGACTTTAGCTCATTACAAAGGATTTCAAACTTATAGCCTCCGTAAGGGTAAGACAATATATTTGTGTTATTTTAAGCCACCAAGTTTGTGATACTTCTACAGAGCAGCAATAGGAAAATAATACAGATGGTAACCAGCTTCTTTGTTCCTAATCATCTCTCTTCCTTCACTAACTCCCACACTCCTATCTCTTGCAGAGACTGTCAATAGTGAAATATTGAATCAAGTCCCCCTGAATATTTTATACACACTCTTATGAGATTAGAGTGTGTGATTACTGTTGTTATAATACAGGATTCAAGTCTAATAAGGTGGGCTCCAGGGACCTACACAACCAAGAACTGGTATTTCCACCATTAAAAAGTATTCTAAACTCTTTCCTTTTGTTATGATTATTATTATTCTAAGTTACTATGCTTTCTTTTGGTCTTGGTGTCCTTCAGAATGCACCTCACACAACTCTAACAACATGAGCATAATTGACCAATGGTCTCAAGCACATTTAATCCCATTTTGTTATTTCCTAATTCTTAGAGACCTAATATATTTGCTATCTTAAACAGAATCCAGTTTTATTTTTCATAGCACTTTATTCTGGAACTTTTCCTAGTCATCTAGACTATTGACCATAGTTCTGTTTAGCCCATTTTCTTCCAAGAAATTGAATATGTTTTGTCACTTCACACTGAGATTCTTCTCTACACTAGGGTATTATAATAATATTGTTCACTCAACCATAGATATTCTATTTTCCCACAGACTCTGGTTGCTTTTCTGCCCATCCTTGGTCACGCTGGAGATAAAGTTTGATGAATCTCCTTAGATGAGGAAGAAATTGTGTGGTGATTCAGATCACAGACTCTGAATACAGATGGTCTGGGCTTAAATCCCAGGTCTTTCATTTATGAACTGTGTGACTTAGTCAAGTTACTAAATCAGTCTCAATTTTTCTATCTGTTGAATAGTAATAATAAAATATGAAATAAGAGGCTGGGCGCATTGGCTCATACCCAATCCCAGCACTTTGAGAGGCCAAGGTGGGCAGATCACAAGGTCAGGAGATAGAGACCATCCTGGCTAACACGGTGAAACCCCATCTCTACTAAAAATACAAAAAATTAGCCAGCCGTGGTGGCACTCCCCTATAGTCCCACTTACTCAGGAGGCTGAGGCAGGAGAATTGCTTGAACCTGGGAGGTGGAGGTTGCAGTGAGCCGAGATCATGCCACTGCACTCCAGCCTGGGTGACAGAGTGAGACTCAGTTTGAAAAAAGAAAAAAGAAATAAGATTATTGTGAAGATTAAATAAGTGAGCTATTTAAAGCATTTAAAACAGTGCTGGTCACAAAAGATCACATACTTGATAATAGCTTTTGTATGAAAATCCAGAATACTCAAATTTATAGAGATGAAAAGTAGATTTGTGCTTGCCATGGGCTGGAAGAAGGAGAGAAAGAGAAATGACTATTAATGGGGACTGAGTTTCTTTTAGGAGTGATGAAATTATTCTAAAATGAGGTAGTGGTGATGGGTATACAATTCTGTGAATATATTTAAAAACACCACTGAATTATATACCTTTGAAAGGTAAATTTTATCATAGGTAAAGTATATATCAACAAAAAAAAAATGCTGGCCCCTTGTATTGTGGTTATTTTAAATTATTATTGAGATCAGTGTTTCTAGTCATCCTCTTCAGGGCCTTCTTCAGAAGGAAGTGCTACATACTGAATTGCATTTCTCCAAATTCATATGTTGAAGCCCTCATCCTAAAGTGACTGTAATTAGAGACAGGGTCTTTAGAAAATAATTAAGATTAAATGAGCTTATGAGTATGCCCTTACCTGAAAGAACTGGTGGCCTTACAAGTAGAGAAAGGAAGTGCTCTCTCTTTCTTCCTCTGTCTCTCTCTCTCTCTCCACGTGATCACAACGAAAAGGCCATATAACAACTCAGGGAGAAGGTAGCTGTCTCCAAGCTGAGAAGAGGGCACTTACCAGGAATTGTATCAGCTGACACCTTCTTCTTGGACTTCTTAGCCTGCAGAATATGAGAAATAAATTTCTTGTTTAAGCCATCCAGTATTCGGTATTTTGTAACAGCAGCCTGAATACTTTAGTACATAGTTTGTTGCCATAGAATAGGGTGATGCTGCAACAGATACCTAAAAATGTGGAAGTGGCTTTGGGAACTAGGTGATGAGTAGAGCCTAGAAAATTTTGAAGTGGCACTAGAAAAAGCCGAGATTACCATGAAGTGATTGTTGGTAGTAATTTGGACAGTAACAGCAATTATGGTGAGGGTTCAAAAAGAAAAGAGGAGAGTTGAAGAGAAAGCCTACATATAATCATAAACAAAATTTTGATAGAAGTACGAACATGAAATGCCATTCTAGTAAGGTCTCATAAAGTAATGAAGATCAGATCATGTGATTGGAAAATGGAGAAAAGATTTTTTTTTTTTTTTTTTTTTTTTTGGTTTGATGGAGTCTTGCTCTGTCACCCAGGCTGGAGTGCAGTGGTGTGATCTCGACTCACTGCAACCTCTGCCTCCCAGGTTCAAGCCATTCTCCTGCCTCAACCCCCCAAGTAGCTGGGACTACAGGTGCCTGCTACCACGCCCGGCTAATTTTTTTGTATTTTCAGTAGAGATGGGTTTCACCATGTTGGCCAGGATGGTCTCGATCTCCTGACCTCGTGATCCACCTGCCTTGGCCTCCTGAAGTTCTGGGATTACAGGAGTAAGCCACCATTCCCAGGATGGTCTCGATCTCCTGACCTTGTGATCCACCTGCCTCAGCCTCCTGAAGTTCTGGAATTACAGGAGTGTGCCACCACGCCCAGCCAAATGGTTCTTATATTGTGTCAGAAACACTGCCAACTGGGGCAAAGGAGAAAAAAAAATGGAACAGAATGAAAGAAGTATTTTGAACTTCTTAGATTCTACAGGGTAAGATTATAGAGTTATTTGGTTCAAAAAAGGCAAGAGTGACCCTAAAGGCAATTCAGAGATCATCAAGGATACCACTCCCAAAGCTGGCAGGGCTAGTTCCTCCTTAGATTCAAAGAGTGGGATTTTCAAATCTCTTCAGTTTTAGAGGGTCAAAATGCCCCCACCTCGCACCTCAGGGTGGGGATATCCCTCCAGAGAGCCCTAGCAAGGCAGGTAATGCTGTTGTTCAAGTGGGCCTGGAGGGCAGAACACTGAACCAGAGAAGATTACTTTTAAGCCTTCAGATCCAATGAAATTTACCTTGCTAGTTTTGGGGCTTGTTTAGGACTTGTCATCCTTTCTTCCAATTTCTTTCATTTGGAATGGGAATGTCTATCCTATGCCCATTCCACCACTGTATTTTGGAAGCTCATAATTTGTCTGACATTACAGGCTCAAAGCTGGATGGGAATTTGGGATATCTGTAATTCAGTAGAGATGTATTCTATCAGCAGCACAGAATCTCAGCCCAGGAGAATATCAATGAAAAGAGTTGAGCTGAGTAAAATATTTGAAGAGATTCATTCTGAGCCAAATCTGAGAGATCGATGGCCTGTGACACAACCCTAGGAGATCCTGAGAACATGCATCCAAAGTGGTGGGGTTACAGCTTCGTTTTACAAATTTTAGGGAGACATAAGACATCAATTATAACATGTAAGATTGGCCGGACGTGGTGACTCACGCCTGTAATCCCAGCACTTTGGGAGGCCAAGGAGGGCAGATCACATGGTCAGGAGATCAAGAACATCCTGGATAACACAGTGAAACCCCATCTCTACTAAAAATACAAAAAGTTAGCCGGTCATGGTAGCAGGCGCCTGTAGTCCCAGCTACTCAGGAGGCTGAGGCAGGAGGATGGCATTAACCCGGTAGGTGGAACTTGTAGTGAGTTGAGATCATGCCACTGAACTGTAGCCTGAGCAACAAAGTGAGACTCCGTCTCTAAAAAAAAAAAAAAAAAAAAAAAAAAAAGGGCAAGATTTACATTGGTTTGGTCCAGAAAAATGAGACAATTGGAAGTTGGGGCTTCCAGGTCACAGAAGATTCAAAGATTTTCTGATTGGCAATTGTTTGAAAGAGTTATTATCTAAAAAACCTGGAATCAGTAGAAAACAATGTCTGGGTTAAGATAAGGGGTTGTGGAAACCAAGATCTATCATGCAGATGAAGCTGTAGCAGGCTTCAGAGAGAATAGACTGAAAAAGAGTTTCTTCTGTCAGTCTCAAGGTTTCTGTATTGATGCTAATGCTGGTCAGCTGTGCTTGAATTCCAAAAGAGAGGAGAGTATAATGAGACATGTCTGATCCCCACTTCCCATCATGGTCTGAGTTTTTCAAGTTAACTTTGGGATGCCCTTGGCTGAGAGGAGGGCTCCACTCAGTGGTTAGGGAGGAGGGAGATTAGAGTTTTACTTTTGGGTTATAAGAAAGTTCTGGGTTAGAGATGTCACTTTTAGCAGTCATCAACATATAAATAGTAAAAGAAATCTCTGAAGATAAAGTAAGTCTCCCAGGTGAGGGTATACATATGTATGTAAACACATGAAAATTCAGCAGATATGATAATGAAAAAAGACAGAGAAAAAACAGATTACAGTCACAGAAGCCAAGAGAGCAGGTAATATCAAGTTTAAAAAAAGAATGAAAAGGCCAGGTGCGGTGGCTCACGCCTGTAATTCCAGCACTTTGGGAGGCCAAGGTGGGCAGATCACAAGGTCAGGTAATGGAGACCATCCTGGCCAACACGGTGAAACCCCATCTCTACTAAAAATGCAAAAAAATTAGCCAGGCATGGTGGTGGGCACCTGTAGTCCCAGTTACTCAGGAGGCTGAGGCAAGAGAATGGCGTGAACCCAGGAGGCAGAGCTTGCAGTGAGCTGAGATTGCGCCACTGCACTCCAGCCTGGGCAACAGAGCAAGACTGCATCTCAAAAAAAAAAAAAAAAAAAAAAATTAAAGATAGTTCTGAAGAAAGATTGAAAAAATGAAGCCTAAAATTTATTTATTGAATAGGAAACTTCATTATCTGGAAATCAGATTACAGTGTTTTGTACAATTAACGTGTGTTGAGTTCAGGTAGACAGCGTGTCTTGGCTATCTCAGAATATGGCATACTAGAGTGCCACACCTCTTTTTTGTACATTAGCAGCTCTTGATACTCCTGGGTAGCCGAGAATTTCCAAAGAACTATAACATGTTTTGATGTTAGCAGCTCTTGATACTCCTGGGTAGCCGAGAATTTCCAAAGAACTATAACATGTTTTGATGTTAGCAGCTCTTGATACTCCTGGGTAGCCGAGAATTTCCAAAGAACTATAACATGTTGGAGGCTGAATGTTAGAAAATACAATCTATTAAAGGATCTTATGTGTGGATCCACCTGAGTAGCCTCAGCAGTAAATTCAAATTAATTGTAAATAATACCTTAATAAGCCCTTTTTGTAGGAATCCATCATGTAAAACTTATGAGTTAAAAGGTTGTTACTGAAGTGGAGCAAGATGTGGAATAGAAGCCTGCACAGTCCATCCTCCTTGCTGGAACATTGCATTTTAAAACCTATCTGCACACACAAAAGCACCATCACAAGAACCAAAATTCAGGTGAGCAATCACAGTATCTGCTTTTAACTTTGTGTCATGGGAAGAGGCATTGAAGAGGGCAGGAGCAACAGTTTCAAATTGCCAATGCTACCCCTTCCACATTTCTGGCAGCAACCTGAGGGAAGCAGAGAGAACCTGTGCACTATGGGGAGGGAAAGAACAGCAACTGGGGGACTTTACATTAAACTCACTGCTGCTCTGTCACAGTGGAGAATAAAATCATGCTGAAATCAGCCTGCACCAATGCACAGAGGGAAAATTTGGACCAGTCCTAGCCAAAGGGGATTCAGCCATCCCAGCTGTTGGAAATTGAGTTACTCAGCAAGCCATGCTACCACAGAGTGAAGCGTTCTGAGATCCTAAGAAAACTTGAAAGGCAGCATAAGATACAAGGACTGCAATTTCTAGGCAACTCCTAGGGTTAGGCTATGCTTAGAGTCAGTGAATTAGGTTGCCACATGACTTAGGTAGACACTAGTTGACACAGCTAAAGAAGGGCTTGCTCCATCCGTTCCCCAACTGCAGGCAGTGAAGCTCATAACAATAAAAGTGATTCCTTCATCTTAAGGAGAAGAGAGTGAAAAGTAAAGAGGACTTTGTCTTGCATTTTGCACACCAGCTCAACCACAGTAGGATAAGGCACCAGGCAGAGTCATGAGGCCCCCATTCTATGCCCTGACATTTGTAGAGACATCCTGGGACAAAGGGGAACCAGATAACCTTGATGGGAAGGACCCAGTCCTACCAGGAAAAATCATCTGCTGACTAAAATGCCCTTGGGCCCTGAATAACCAGAAGCGATACTGAGGAAGTACACCATGGGCCTTGGGCTCTGAGATGTGCTGGCTTCAGGGGAGACCCAGCATATTCCCAGCTGTGGTGACCAAGATGAAGGACTCCTGCTGTTGAGGAAAGCAGGGGGAAAAGTAAATAGGCCTTCATCTTGCATTCTAGGACCAGCTCAGCCACAGAGGGATAGACCAACAAGCAGGCTCTTGGGGTCCCCAAGTACAGGCCTAGGCTCTTGGACAGCATTTCTGGACCTGCCTGGGCCAGACGGGAGCCCATTGCCTTGAAGAATGAGACCTAGGGCTTGGCATTATTCACCACAAGCTGATGGAAGAACTCGTGGGCTTTAAGCAAACATGGGAGGTGGCCTAGGAGAAATCCCTGTAGACTAGCAGTGATGGTGGCCACAGGGAGAGGCAACTCTGCCTGTGGAAAGGAGAGAAGAGTGGAAAGGACTTTGTATTGTGGTTTGAGTGCCAGTTTTGCTGCAGAAGAATAGAACATCAGGTAAATTACTAAGATTTTTTACTCCAATTCCTGACTCTCAAACAGCATCTCCAGACATGACCACAGCATTGGGTAACTCACCACCCTAAAGGAAAGGGCCTTGCACAAAGCCCACTGCTGTGCTGTCTTCAGGTCTGAATAGGCACAGTCCCAGTTGTGGCAATAGCATGCTTGCATCACCATAGCTTCAGTTCCAGGTGACTCAGCACAGAAAGAGAGACTCCATATGTTTGGGGGAAAGTAAGGGAAAAGAACAAGAGTCTCTGCCTGGTAATCCAGAGAATTCTTCCAGATCTTATCCAAGGCTACCAAGGTGGTACCTCTATGAGTCTGCAAACACCACAGTGTCATTGGGCTGGGGCGCAAGTCCGTTCAAACACCTAGAAAGCCTTCCCAAGAAGGACAGGCACAAACAAGCCCAGACTGTGAAGATTACAATAAATACCTAATTCTTCAATGCCCAGACATCAAAGAACACCTACAAGCATCAATACCATCCAGAAAAACATAACCTCACCAAATCAACTAAATAAGACAGTAAGGACCAATCTTGAAGAAACATAGATAAATGACCTTTCAGGCAGAGAATTCAAAATAGCTGTTTAGAGGTAACTAAAAGACATTCAAGATAATACAGAGAATGAATTTAGAATTTTATCAGATACATTTAACAGAGATTGAAATAATTAAGAAGAATTAAGTAGAAATTATAGACATGAAAAAATGCAGCTGACATGCTGAAGAATGTACCAGTCTCTTAACAGCAGAATTGATCAAACTGAAGAAAGAATTCATGAGCTAGAAAATAAGCTACTTGAAAATACATAATCAGAGGAGACAAAAAATAATGAGAAACAATGAAGCAAGCCTACAAGATCTAGAAAATAGCCCCAAAAGGATAAACCTAAGAGTTATTATCCTTAAAGAGGAGGTGGAGAAAAAGATAGAAGTAGAAAGTTTATTCAAAGGGAAAATATCAGAGAATTTTCCAAACATTGAGAAAGATATCAAAATACAAATACAAGAAGGTTATAGAACACCAAGCAGATTCAACCCAAAGAAGACTACCTCAAGGCATTTTATAAGCAAACTGTCAAAGGTCAAGGAAAAAGAAAGGATCCTAAAAGCATCAAGAGAAATGAAACAAATAACATACAATAGAGCTCCAATGTTTTGTTCAGCAGACTTTTCAGTGGAAACTTTACACGTCAGGAGAGAATGGCATGATATACTTAAAGTGCTGAAAAAAAAAATGTTACCTTAGAATAGTATATCCATTGAAAACACACTGTAAGTATGAAAAAACCCAAAGACCTTCCCAAGAAATGAAAGCTGAGGGATTTCATCAACACCAGACCTGTCCTACAAGAAATGCTAATAGGAGTTATTCATGCTAAAATAAAAATGTGTCAATGAGCAAGAAGATATCATCAGAAGGTAAAAACTCACTGGTACTAGTTAACAGACAGAAAATCACAGATTAGTGTAACACTGTAATTGTGGTATGTAAGCTTCTCGACTTAAATAGAAAGACTAAATGATGAATGAATAAAAAATAACAACTACAACATTTCAACACGTAGTAACAAAAGACATAAAGAGAAACAACAAAATGTTAAAAATTGGGAAGACAAAGTTAAAGCGTAGAATTTTTATTAGTTTCCTCTCTACATGTTTGTTTGTTTAACTAATCAGTGTTATGTTTTCATCAGTTTAAATAATGGGTTATAAGATAGTATCTGTAAGCTTCATTGTAAACGCAAATGAAAAAAACATACAACAGATATGCAAAAAATAAAAAGCAAGAAATTAATGTGTACCACCAATGAAAATTACCTTTACTAAAAGGAAGACAGGAAGGAAGAAAAGAAGAAAGAGAAGACCACATAGCAATCAGAAAACAAATAATAAAATGATAGGAGTAAGTCCTTACTCATCAATAATAGCATTGAATGTAAATGAACTGAACTCTCCAATCAAAAGACATAAAGTGGCTGAATGGATGAAAGAACAATACCTAATGAACTGTGTCCTGCAGGAAATACACTTCACCTATGAAGATACACAAAGACTGAAAATAAAAGGGTAGAAAAAGATATTACATGTCAATGGAATCCAAAAAAAGAGCAGGATTATCTATACTTATGTCAGACAAAATAGATTTCAAGACAAGAACTGTAAGAAGAGACAAAGAAGGTAATTATGTAATAATAGGGGGGTTAAATAATAAGGGGGGTCAAAATAAGAAAAGACAAAGAAGGTAATTATGTAATAATAAGGGGGTTAATAAAGGGGTCAATTATGATTTTGCATAAATCAAAAATCATGCATATTTATGATTATAAATATATATGCACCAAACACTGAGGCATCCAAATCTATAAAGAAAATAGTATTAGAGCTAAAGAGAGAGATAGACACCAATACAATAATAGCTGGAGACTTCAATGCCTCACTTTCAGCATTGGGCAGATCTCCCAGAAAGAAAATCAACAAAGAAATATTGGACTTAATCTGCACTATAGAATAAATGGAACTAGTAGACATTTAGAGAACATTTTATCCAAGGGCTGCAGAATACACATTATTTCTTCAAAACATGGTTCATTCTCAAGGATAGATTATCTGGTAGTTCACAAAACAAGTCTCAAAACATTCTGAAATTAAAATAATATCTAGCATCTTCTCTGTCCACCATGGAATAAAAGTAGAAATCAATAATAAGAGAAATTGTGGATATAATACAAACACATCAGAATTTTTTATAAATGCTTCTGAATGACCATGAGTCAACGAAGATATTAAGAAGGAAATTGAAAAATATCTTCAAACATATGATAATGGAAAAACAGTATACCAAAACGTATAGGATACAGCAAAAGTAGGAGGAGGAGGGAAGTGTATAGCTATAAGTACTTACATCAAAAAAGAAGAAACCAGACAAACAAACAAACAAACATAAAGAAAGAAAAGAAAAGAAAAGAAAAGAAAGAAAAAGAAAGAAAGAAAGAAAGAAAGAAAGAAAGAAAGAAAGAAAGAAAGAAAGAAAGAGAAAGAAAGAAAGAGAGAGAAAGAAAGAGAGAGAAAGAAAGAAAGAAGGCCAATATCTCTGATGCATATTGACACAAATGTCATCAACTAAATACTAACAAAACAAATTCAACAATACATCAGAAAGACCATTCATCATGACCAAGTAGGGTTTATCCCTGGAAGGTAAGGATGGTTTCAACTTACTCAAATCAATTGATACATTATATCAACAGAAGGAAGCACAGAAAACATATCATTTTAAATGATGCTGAAAAAGCATTTATAAAGTTCAACATCCTTTCATGATAAAAAAAAAAAAAAACTTCAAAAAACTGAGTATAGAAGGAATATACTTCAACACAATAAAAGTCATATATGATAGACCTACAGCTAGTATTGCACTATATGGGGAGCAACCAAGGCTTTTTCTCTTAGATCTGGAGCATGACAAGTATGCCAATATTCACCACTGTTATTCAACACAGTACAGAAAGTCTTAGCTAGAAAAACCAGAAAACAGAAATAAACAGAGGGAGAGGGTATCCAAATTGGTAAAGAAGAAATCAAACTTTCTTTGTTTGCAGATGATAATTATCTTATATTTGGAAAATCCTAAAGACTCCACCAAAAAACAACTATTAGAACTAATAAACGAATTCAGTAAAATTGCAGAATACAAAATTACCATACATAAATCAGTACCATTTCTATATGCAAACAATGCACAATCTGAAAAAGAAATTTTTTCAAATTGCATTTAAAAATAGGCACAAATAAATTTAAATACCTAGGAATTGACAAAGTGAAAGATCTCTCCGATGAAAACTGTAAAACACTGATGAAAGAAATTGAAGAGGATACTAAAAAATGGAAAGATATTCCATGTCCATGGATTAAAAGAACCAATATTGTTAAAATGTTCCTACTATCCAAAACAATTTACAGATTCAATGCAATCTCTATCAAAATACCAATGACATTCCTCACAGAAATAGAAAAAACAATCCTAAAATATATTTGGATTCACAAAAGACATAGAATAGCCAAAGCATCCTGAGCAAAAAGAACACAACCAGAGGAATCACATTACTGACTTAAAACTATACTACAGAGATATAAGAAGCTAAACACCATGGTACAGGCATAAAAACAGATATAGAGATCAATGGAAAAGAATAGCGACCCCAGAAAAAATCCACACAGCTACAGTTAACTCATTTTTGACAAAGATGCTCTATTAGTTCATTTTCACACTGCTGATAAAGACATACCAGAGACTGGGTAACTTATACAGGAAAAAGGGTTTAATGGACTTACAGTTCCACATGGCAGGGGAGGCCTCATAATCATGGCAGAAGGCAAGCAGAAGCAAGTCACCTCTTACATGGATGGTGGCCGGCAAAAAGAGAGAGCTTGTGCAGGGAAACTCCAATTTTTAAAACCATCAGATCTCGTGAGATTCATTCACCATCACAAGAAAAGCATGGGAGAGACCCACCCCCATGATTCAATCCAAAATGTCATCTGAGACTAGACAAGTTCCTTCCACCTATAAGCCAGTAAAATCCAAAGCAAGTTACTTACTTCCTAGATACAATGGGGGTAGAGGCATTGGGTAAGTACAGATGTGCCAAATGGGAGAGACTGACCAAAATCAAGGGGCTACAGGCCCCAGGCAAATCCAAAATCCAGTGGGGCAGTCAAATCTTAAAGCTTCAAAATGATATCTTTTGACACCCTGTCTCACATCCAGGTCATGCTGATGCAAGAGGTTGGTTCCTATGGTCTTGGGCAACTCCGCCCCTATAATTTTGCAGGGTTTTCATGGGTTGGCATTGAGTGTCTGCAGCTTTTCCAGGTGCACAGTGCAGCTGTTGGTGGATCTATCATTATGGGGCCTGGAGAATGGGAACCCTCTTCTCACAGCTCTACTAGGTGGTGTCCTAGTAGGGACTCTGTGTGAGGACTCCAACCCCACATTTTCCTTTCACATTGCCCTAGCAAAGGTTCTCCATGAGGGCCCTACCCCTGCAGCAAACTTCTGCATGGACATCCAGGTGTTTCCATAAATCTTCTGAAATCTAGGCAGGTTCCCCAAACCCCAATTCTTGACTTCTGTACACCTGCAGACTCAATACCATGTGAAAGCTGCCAAGGCTTGGGGATTGCACTCACACCCTCTGAAGCCATGGCCTAAGCTATCCCTTGGCCTCTTTAGTCATGGCTGGAGCATCTGGAGTACAGGGCACGAAGTCCCTGAACTGCACACAGCAGGGATGCCCTGGGCCCAGCCTATGAAACAATTTTTTCCTCCTAGGCTTCTGGGCCTGTGATGGGAGGAGCTACCTCAAAGGTCTCTGACATGCCCTTGAGACATTTCCCCATTTTTTTTCTTTTTTGGAGATTAACATTTGGCTCCTCATTACTTATGCAAATTTCTGCAGCTGGCTTGAATTTCTTCTCAGAAAATGGAATTTTCTTTTCTACTGCATTGTCAGGCTGCACATCTTCTGAACTTTTATGCTCTGTTTCCCTTTTGAAACTGAATGCCTTTAACAGCACCCAAGTCACCTATTGAATGCTTTGCTGCTTAGAAATTTCTCTGCCAGATACTCTAAATCATCTCTCTCAAGTTCAAAGTAGTACAAATCTCTAGGGCAGGAGCAAAATGCCACCAGTCTCTTTGCTAAAACATAACAAGAGTCACCTTTGCTCCAGTTCCCAAGAAGTTCCTCATCTCCATTTGAGACCACCTCAGCCTGAATTTCACTATCCATTTCATTATCAGCACTTTGGTCAAAGCCATTCAAGAAGTGTCTAGAGTATTCCAAACTTTCCCACCTTTTCCTGTCTTCTTCTGAGTCCTCCAAACTGTTCCATCCTCTGCCTGTTATCCAGTTCCAATGTCACTTCCACATATTCTGGTATCTTTTCAGCAGCGCCCCACTCTACTGGTACATCTTACTGTATTAGTCCATTTCATACTGCTGACAAAGACATACCTGAGACTTGGAAATTCATACAGGAAAAGGGGTTTAATGGACTTACAGTTCCACATGGCTGGGGAGGTTTTATAATCATGTTGGAAGGCAAGGAAAAGCAAGTCACATCTTAGATGGATGGTGGCAGACAAAAAGAGAGAGCTTGTGTAGGGAAACTCTGTTTTTAAAACCATCAGATCTCATGAAACTCATTCACCATCACAAGAATAGCAAGGCACAGACCCTTCCCCATGATTCAATCATTTCCCACTGGGTTTCTTCCACAACATGTAGGAATTACGGGAACTACAAGATGAGATCTGGATGGAGACACAGAGCCAAAGCACATCAGATGCCATGGAAATACAATGGGGAAAAGACAGTCTTTTCAATAAACTGTGCTGGGAAACCTGGATATCCATAAGCAAAAGAATGAAACTGGATCTCCATCTCCCTCCTTATGCAAATATAAAATCAAAATGGATTAAAGACTTAAATCTAAGACCTTATACTACAAAACTAAGAACAGAAAACAGTGGGAAACTCTCTGGGACATTGGTCTGGTCAAAAATTTCTTGAGTAATACCCCCCAAGCACAGAAAACAAAAGCAAAAATGGACAAATGTGAACACATCAAGTTCAAAACTGTCTGCACATCAAAGGAAACAATCAACAACGTGAACAGTCAGCCCACAGAATGAGAGAAGCTATTTGCAAGATACTCATCCGACAAGGGATTAATACAATATATAAGGAGCTCAAATAACTCTATAGGAAAAAATCTAGTAATTTGTTTTACAAATAGGCAGATTTGAATAGACATTTCTCAAAAGAAGACATACAAATGGCACACAGGTATATGAAAAGGTGCTCAACATCACTGATCATCAGAGAAATGCAGATCAAAACTACAACGAGATATCACTTCACCCCCATTAAAATGGCTTTTATTGAAAAGTTAGGCAATAACAAATGCCAGTGAGGATGTGGAGAAAAGGGAACCCTTATACACTATTGGTGAAACTGTAAATTAGTATAAACACTATGGAGAACAGATTGGCAGTTCCTTGGAACACTAAAAATAGAGCTAACATATGACCCAGTAATCCCACTGTTTGGCCTGTTATACCCCCAAAGAAAGTATATAGAAGAGATATCTGTATTCCCACGTTTGTTGTAGCACTGTTAACAACAGCCAAGATTTGGAAGCAACCCAAGTGTCCATCAGCCAATGAATGGATTAAACAAATGTGGTACTTATACACAATGGACTGCTATTCAAAAGAATACAAAAAGAATGAGATCCTATCATTTGCAATAACATGGATGAAACATGGATGAAATGAAAAGTCATTATATTATGTGACATAAGCTAGGCACAGAAAGACAAATATCGCGTGTTCTCACTTATCTGTAGGATCTAAAAAATCAAAACCATTTGAACTGATGGAGATACAGAATAGAACGATGGTTACCAAAAGTTGGTGGGGAAGGGGGAGGGAAGGAGTGAGGTGGCAATGTTTAATGGTAGAAAAAAATAAAAAAATGAAGAAGACCTAGTGTTTGATAGCACAACAGGGGACTATAGTCAATAACAATTTAATTGTACATTTTAAAATAACTAATAGATTGTTTGTTAACACACAGGATAAATGTTTGAGAGGACAGCTATTCCATTTTCCATGAGGTGATTATCATGCAATTGTATGCCTGTACCAAAATATCTCACGTACCCCATAAATATATCTACCTACTATTTACCCACAAAAATTAAAAATACATTTTTAAAAAACAGTTTTTACCTTCTATTTTGTGACATCTATACACAATTTTAAGGGGTAAGTTGATTCTTTGTGTGTGTGTGCTTGTGTTGTATTTTTATATTTTTTATTGATACATCATAACTGTATATATTTATGGCAAATATATGATGTTTTCATACATGCATATCATGTGTAATTATCAAATCAGAGCATTTAGGATATTCATCACCTCAAACATTTATCATTCTTTGTGTTGAGAACATTTCAAATCTTCCTACTAGTTATTTTGAAACATAAAGTAAATTATTGTCAACCATAGTTGCCCCACTGTGCTATTCAACACAAACTATATCTGCATGCTTGCACCATTTACCAACCTTTCTTCAGACCCACCACTGCAAACCCTTCCAAAAGCCTCTAGTAACTACTAATATACTCTCTACCTTCATGAGATCAACTTTTCTAGCTCCCACATGAGTGAAAACATGCGATCTTTGTCTTTCTGGCCTGGCTTATTTTACTGACCATAAAGACCTTTAATTCCATTCATGTTCTGCCAATGGAAGATTTTCATTCTTTTTATGACTGAATACTACTCTATTATGTACATACACATTTTCTTCATCCACTCGTTTGTTAATGGCCACTTAGGTTGATTCCATATCTTTCTTATTGTGAATTTAGTGCTGCAATAAAAATGGGGTACAGGTATACCTTTGATATGACTACTTAGTTTCCTTTGAATAAGTAGCCAGTAGTTGAATTGCTGGATCATATGGTAGTTCTAGTTTTAGTTTTCTTGAGGAAACTTCACACTGTTTCCATAACAGCTATACTAATTTATATTCCATTCCTACTAATAGTGTATAAAAGTTCCCTTTTCTTTGCATTCTCATCAGAATCTTTTACTTTGCTTCTTTTTAGTAATTGCCAGCCCACATGGGATAAGATGGTGTTTTTGTTGTTCTTCGTTTTATTACTGTTGAGTTGTTTGAATTTCTTGTGTATTCTGGATATTAGTCCCTTGTTGGATCAATAGTTTGCAAATATTTTTTCCATTCTATAGATTTTTTCTTCACTCTGTTGATTATTTTGCTGCAGAGAATCTTTTTAGTTTAATATAGTCTAGTTTGTGCCTCTTGTCTGTCTTTCCTTTTGTTGTTTTGTGTTTTTGAAGTTTTAGCCATAAAATCATTGCCTAGAGCAATGTCCTGAAGCACTTCCTCTACATTTCCTTGAAGATGTTTTATAGCTTTGGGTCTTATATTTAAGTTAAGTCTTTAATACATTTAGTGTTGATTTTTGTATATGGTGAGAAAATTGGGTCTAGTTTTATTCTTCTATATATGAGAAATCCAGTTTCACCATTACCATTTATTGAGGGGTACCGTTTCCACAGTGTATGTTCTTGGCACTCAAAAATCAGTTGGCTGTAACTATGTGGGTTTATTTATAGATTCTCTATTCTGTTCCATTGGCCTATGTGTCTGTTTTTTATAATACCACGCTGTTTTGACTACTATAGCTTTGTAGTATAATTTGAAGTCAAGTAGTGTGGTGCCTCAGCTCTGTCCTTTGTGCTCAGGATTGCTTTGGTTATGTGGTATCTTTAATGGTGCCACAGGAATTTTAGAATCTTTTTCTATCTCTATGAAGAATGTTATTTAGGGATTACATTGGATCTGTAGATTGAATTGGATAGTAATGTCCAATATTAAGCCTTGGGATGTATTTCCATTTGTATCCTCTTCATTTCTTTTGTGGTTTTCTTTGAAGAGGTCTTTACCTCCATGGTTACATTTATTTCTAGAGTAGTTATCTGTTGTTGTTGTTGTAGCAATTGTAAATGTAGTTGTTGTCTTGATTTATTTTCCAGCTAGTTTGTTCCTGATATATACAAATGCTACTGACTTTCGCATGTTGATTTTATGCCTAGGAACTTTAGTAAATTTGTTTTATCAGTTATAAGAGTTTTTTGTGGAACCTTTAGGGTTTTCTATATATAAGATCATGCCATCTGCAAAGAGTGATCATTTGACTTCCTCTTTTTGAATTTTCATGTCTTTTATTTCATTTTCTTTCCTAACTGCTCTGGTTAGAACGTCCAGTCATTACTATATTGAATGGGAGCCTTGAAATTAGACATTCTTATCTTCCAGTGCTTAGACGAAAGGCTTTCTGCTATTCTCCATTCTGTATGATGTTAGCTCTGGGTTTGTCATATATGGCATTTATTATGCTGAAATATGTTCCTTCAGTGCCTAATTTGTTGAGGTTTTATCATGAGAAGGATGTTTAATTTTATCAAATACTTTTCTTCATCTATTGAGATGATCATTTAGTTTTTGTTTTTTGTTCTGTTGATGTGATGTATCACAATTATTGATTGGCATATGTTGAATCATCCTTGCATCTCTGGGACAAATCCCACATGATTATGGTGTGTTATCTTTTTGATGGGCTTTTGAATTCAATGGACAAGTATTTTGTTAAAGACTTTTTTGTCTATGTTCATCAGGGATAGTTTTGTGTAGTTTGTTTTTGTTGTTTTTTGTGCTCGTGTGTGGTTTTCAAATGTGAGTAATGTTAGCCTTATAGAATTACTCAGTAGGAATTCCCTCATCAATGTTTTTTGAAATACTGTGAGAAGAATTCCTTTTATTTCTTTATAACAGTGTGAAAAATAGCTGTTATTTATTAATTGCTATAAGTTGACCTGTCTTAGCACTGCTTTTGCTGTTTCTCATAGATTTTTGTATGTTGTGTTTTCATTTTTCTTTCAATAATTTGTTTTAAATTTTCTTCTTAATTTCTTCACTGACCTAATGATCAGTCAGGAGGATGTTTCTTAATTTACATGTGTTTGTACAGTTTCTAAACTTCCTCTTGTTATTAATTTACACTTCTAGTTCATTATGTCCTGAGAACATACTTGATAAGATTTTGATTTTTAAAAGTATGTTGAAACTTCTTTGAGGGACTAACATATAGTCTATCCTAGAGAATGTTTCATGTGCTAATGAGAATAATGTGTATTCGGCAGCTGTTGGAAATAATGTTCTTTAAATGTCTGTTAGGTCCATTTGGTCGGTAGTGCAGATTAAGCCTGATGTTTCCTAGTCGAATTTCTGTCTAGATGATCTATCGAATTGTTTAAAGTGGGTTATTGAAGTGTCCAGCTATTACTGCATTGAGGTCTGTCTCTCTTTTTAGCTGTAATAATATTTATATATCTGTGTGTTCTAGTGTTGGGGGCATATATATTTACGATTGGTATATTCTGTTGCTGAATTGAGCCCTTTATCGTAAAAAAATGACCATTTTTGTTTCCTTTTATATTTTTATTTTATTTTATTTTTGCTTAAAGTCTTTTTGTCTTATATAAACATAGCTACTACTGCATGTCTTTGGTTTCTGCTTCATTGGAATATTTTTTCTGTCTTTTTTCTTTTCTTTTTTGAGACGTAGTCTTGCTCTGTCACCAGGCTGGAGTGCAGTGGCACAATCTTGGCTCACTGCAACCTCTGCCTCCCGGTTCAAGTGATTCTCCTACCTCAGCCACCCAAGCAGCTGGGACTGCAGGCACCACACCCAGCTAATTTTTGTATTTTTAGTAGAGATGGGGTTTCACCATATTGGCCAGGATGGTCTCGATCTCTTAACCTTGTGATCCGCCCTTGTTGGCCTCTCAAAGTGCTGGGATTACAGGCGTGAGCCACCACCCCTGGCTGGAAACTTTTTTAAAAAAGGGACAGTGTCCTTCTCTGTTGCCCAGTCTAGAGTGCGGTGGCATGATTATAGCTCACTGTAACCTCGAACCCCTGGCCTTCAGTGATTGATCCTTCCACCTCAGCCTCACAAAATGTTAGAATTACAGACATGAGCAACCATGCCCAACCTTGGTACTATTAGAACCTGAAAAAATAATCTTGAATATATCCAGAAGAAATAAATATGAATGAATATATTTAAGAAACTTTTGAATCATTCAAAGGAGGATATGAGCTGCCAGAAATTAAAATGTATTTTTATAATTTACATATGTAATTCTTACATGGTATAACCATGGTCAGAAATAGGCATATTGTTGAGATTCATAAGTCTCCAAACACTCATAATATAGTAGTTCTTAAGTATAGAAAACAGGGATTTTTCAATAATCAGATCTGGGACAAGTGGCCAACCATCATCCAAATAACGTTTCCTTATTTCGAAATAGAATGTCAAAATAAATCCATGTGTATTAAACATCTTAATTTTAGAAATCATATCATAAAATGCAGATAAACGTAGGTAATTATCCATCTAAAGGTAAGAAAACAATTTTAAGCACACATGCAAATATAAAATCTGTTTAAAAAGGAGATATAAAATTATATAAACATTTTTAAAAACTGTGAGTCAAAATTACATAAAATAAAATTTTAAATTAAGACTTCAAATTGGAAAACATCATTATGATACATGGGACCTGCCAAAGGCTAATATCATTGATAAGATAAATACTCAAATAAAAATATTTTAAAAGACAGTGAACTTATTTATCAAAAAAGTAGATATGACCAGTGCACTAATAAAAGTTCAAACTCACTATTCACAAATTGTGTATTTGTGCAAATACACAATTTCATGTATTTTCATGCAAATACATGAAAAGTAAAACATTGAAATGCTATTTTTAACTTATAAATCCGTAACTTGGTGAAAGTTTAGGAGAAGCTAATCTTTTAAATGCTGTTTGTGTTATACTCTATTACCATTCCTTTCTTGAATGCTGTTGGTTAATCTGTTTGAAACAGTGTCTCCAGGAATCCATTTTAAAGAAATAAATGAAGATAGGAAAAAAGGCAAGTGCATAAAATATTCTTTGTAGATTTGTTTATATAGCCAATAGAAAACATATAAAGTAGAAATAATTTATTAATAATTTAGTTCTTAGATTCTTGATTATATTAGCAAAAAATCTTGGCATTGTGGGTAAAAAAGGAGACAGGAAGTAAAATACTTAAGACTTTTAATCTTATACAAAGGGAATCAATAGTATTTATTATTCAATTCTTGGTATTTCTAAGTAGAGATAGTTATTGTTAAGACAGATTTTTATAATTTGTGGGTCATTAATTACAAAATAATTTTCAGTTTGCTAAAATACTTCCACATTTCTAGTAAAAAGATAAAAAGTAATAATATAGTACAGTTAGCATATGAAAGAATAAAAGAAAAACCATAATGAAACATTTACAAAGTAATAAACAATAAAACAGAAGTAAAGGCAAACATCTGATATGACAATTAAACTTCTTTAATAATAGAGAAAATTTTAGATAAAGTAAAGATAAAATCAAATTTCTTGCTGTTAAAAAATAACTAACCATGAACAAAACACAGAAAAATTTAAAAAGTAAAGGGAGGACCAAAGATACATAGAATTAAAAAAATTAAGAATAACAACAGTTTTTAAAATCAAATCTATACATAATATGATAGTTACAAGACATAATATTAAATTCTACAAATAAAAATAACTTTTTAATGGAAACAATTCACAAAACTCGATTATATTGGAAAATTTTAGCATATTACTACTCTCAAGAGAGAAAACAGAAAAGAATATAAGTACCAAATATGCAAATAGTATAATTAGATTTGATAAATATATTTCCATTATTTTCCTCTATGATAAGAGAAATACTTTTTCTTCAAAATCCAAAACATTTTTACAAATTGATGATTTTAAAAGGCAAATTTAAATTAAAATATCCAAGCACAAGAAAATTTTTAAATATTCTCCTTCTAGAGTAAATAGAAATTTTCAATCAAATAGAAAATCAAGAACCCATTTGTAAACAATTCAAGAAACATCACTGCTGCTACAGCATGTTCAACCTTATGAATCATAAAGCTGCACATTGCAGCAAATTAATGTTTGAATTACTAAACTAGAGAATACAGTTACAAGCCTACAAACCAATCATTTAGGAAAATATTTTTAAAAGTATGTCTAAAGAAAATAGAAGAAAGAAAGTAACAAAATTAAACAAAAAATTAATCAATTAGGTAGCAAGGAAACAATTTAAAAGCCATTTCTTTGAAAAATTCAATGAAATAAGTAATTGACAAGCATAATGCACAAAAGACAAACTCAATACACCAAATTAGGAATAAAGAAGCACCATAATAAGAAATACTAAGTTTGGATGCTCCAAGTTTATAAAGCTAAAATTATTTTTTTTTAAATCTAAATTTTTGGCCAGCACGGTGCCTCATCCTTGTAATCTCAGCACTTTGGGAGGCTGAGGCGGGCCAGATCACAAGGTCAGGAAATCAAGACCATCCTGACTAACACGGTGAAACCCCATCTCTACTAAAAATACAAAAAATTAGCTGGGTGTGGGGGCGGGTGCCTGTAACCCCAGCTACTTGGGAGGCTGAGGCAGGAGAATGACGTTAACCTAGGAGGCAGAGCTTGCAGTGAGCCGAGATAGCACCACTGTATTCCAGCTTGGGTGACAGAGCAAAACTCCGTCTCAAAAAAAAAAAAATATATATATATATATATATATATATATGTAAATTTTTCTAGAAAAAGTACAAATTTTCAAAGTTAAACTAATAAGCATATACTTTTGAAAAACCACAATGACCAATCAAAAGCTTTTCAAAGTATTATTTTTCAAAAAGACTAAGACATTCTTTCCAACATAAAAGGAACAGATAATTCTTATGCTATAAAAATTGTTCCAAGATATTAATTAAGTAGTTTTCTAGTTAATTTTATAAAGCTGTATAATCCTGATATCAGAATTTGACAAAGATGGCAAAATACAAAAAAGGATGAAATTGTATTTTTAAATATATTTTATTGAAAATTATGTTCAAGACTTGTTATAGAAAAATGGATTCAATGCCAAAGAAGTGTGAGATAATCATCCCCTGTAGAAGTTCAACAATGTACACCATCATATTAAAGAATCTATGATTCTGCAGTTATAAGTGTTATTAACTCAACATATTCCAAAATTATTTGGACAGAAAACATATTTTTATATTACACTTACTAATATTTAAATGTTATGTCTCTAATGCCTGATACGTAGTAGGTCCTCAATAAATTTTTGTTTGTTTGTTTGTTTGTTTGTTTTACCCTCTCTCATTCTGTTTTCAAGTGCTGAGCTTTCATACCATGGAAAGTGGATGGCATTGATCTTCATGGTGACTATTCAGGCCTTTCCTAGATTAGTATGACTGACTACAGAGCTGACTAAAAATGTTATTCTCGACAATGTAAAAGTAAAGGTACAGCTAGCATAAAGAGGGAGATAGAAGAGAATTTGAAGACCTGGAGAAAAGTTAGGAAGTTCTAAGTTCTTCATTTTGCAAAATGCACATAGTGACCTGTGTACTTAGTGACCTTACTATGTACAGAGAACAGAAGAACAACTGAGGATTTATGAGTGACATTAGTACCAATCTATCAGAGTAGACAGTCAACAGACATTGCCCAAAGTTGGTAAATCAAGACTAGTCATATGAGCATACATTTAAAGATATGAAAGTGACCTTCGAAAAACCAACAAACAAGCCAGGCACAGTGACTCACACCTGTCCTCCTATTTAGGGGGCTGAGGCAGGTGCATGGCTTGAGCCCAGGAGTTCAGAGGCAACATAGTGAGACCTTTGTTTCTAAAAATAATAATAAAAAAAAAAAAAAAAAAAGAAAGAAACAGGAAAAGAAAAGCCCACAACCGAAACTAGTGAGTAGTTAGTTGTTGCCTTTCAGGAATAGAAGTCAAGGTGGGGTAGAGGGCTATTACTTCTCATTTCAAATTTTTTTCATTTTTTAAACCATGTATATGTTTTAGTGTGTTAAAACTTTTCTAATAGCGATGTCCAAATTTTGATTTTTAGCAGAGTTAGTGAAAGCCAGTGATTTAGGGTATAGATTAATGAAGGCACAACATGGCTTTTTGAACCTGATAACCTTCAGTTTAAGTCTTGGCTCTACCAACTGCTAAAACTGATTGGCTTTGGACAAACCACTAACTCTTTAAGACTCAATTTGTTTCTCTGAAAATGTCAGTAATAATACCTTACACATAAAGCTATTTTAATCTTTAAAACTGAGAATATCTAAGGCATTTAGCACACATACAGAGGGTACTTAATATAAATTGTTTCATTTAATATAATAGTGAATATGTTATTATCAAGTATGTGTCAATTCTCAAGTATATGTCTCAAGTATATGTCAATTTATCTCTTGAATCTCTCTTTATGCACAAGTATAGGTATAGGTATGTAATATTTAAGTGTAGATTCTATAAATACTATAAATTCTATAAATACTAATGGTCCAGCAGTTTTTAGAGGCTTCAGAATGTTTGTTTTTTGTTTGTAGTAGGAATCATGATGTAATGAAAGAACCCAGTATTGGCTTTCACACACCCACATTGGGAAAGTCATTTAATCCAATTTAAGTCACTACCCCTATAAAATGACATTGCTGGAGCTTTACCTGTAGGAAGGTTATAGTGAATCAGATGTTCAGTGGGGATGCTGGTCACCTCTAGGGCCCATGGCTGCAGAAAAAGAGAATAATGTTGCCCATTAAACTTGGAGAAATTGTGGGATCCTACACATCAATTACAGCTCTACCTCAAAAGTTTGGTCTTGGAACTGAGGGAATTTCCTTGACTTCTGAAATGGAGCTTGGTTTGTTGAAAAAAAAAAAAAAAACTAATCGTGCTTTCTGAGGCATAACAAGTCTGCTTACCTCTGTCAAATGAGTTTACTTATCTAAAATATGAGCGTTCCTCTTAGTAAATTCAATTTCCTGCTAAATGATACCCTCATTTGTTATACAGCTGAGTTTAATATGTGTAATTCCACTGTAAAATTAATGGTTGTGCATAAAAATATGCTTCCTTTAAACTGACCTTCAGTTCTTTCATAAAAAGATCATTGTTTATTCATCCTTTGTGTTGTTTTTTATTTTTCAAGTTATTCAAGAATAAATTGGAAACTATTCTGTTTGGAAATTTACTTGCAAAGAAGTTATTTTTCAAGGTATTGTGACAAAAAGCCTTGAAAAATAACGAGGATGTAGAAGGCAGGATTAAGACTTTGAACTTTAATTATATCTCTACAAAGAAAACTCTTGGCAAGTGTACTCACTCACCCATTCAGTAAATATTTATATGGGTAAGATTCATACAGGGATGACAAAAAGGATTCTTGCTCATAAGCTAGCAGGGGAGCAGCAGGTCTGAAGTAGGCCTGCTGGAAACGAAAGTGTAAATAAAAATTTAAAAGTCTTTATTTTCAAAAATAGCAAAATACAAAACAATTGAACATCACCAATTCAAATAAATTGACAAAGTTAATATACATTTAGAGAACATTTCCTTCTTTCTCCAATTCCAAATTTTCCATCTCCTTTTCTCCCATTAGTATTTGCAAGATTGATATAAAATTAAAAGAATGCAAATGATTTTGGTTGTACTGTATGATCACTTCACCTGAAGGAGCAGTAGCTTGCACCTGTAGTCCTAGTCCTAGCTACTGGGGAGACTGAAGTACGTGCATCGGTTGAGCTCAGGAATTGGAAGGCAACATAATGGGGCAACGTGAATGAGGCCCCCATATTTTTGAGCTGGGCCTTCTTGTTGAATTTAGGCTTCAAGAAATGCCTCAAACAGACTGCTCTGGTTGGAGTGTTCTGTTGACTTGTGCTGATTGTTCTAAAGGCTACTAAAATTGTGTTGCAATTCCAAGTTTCCATAATTCTAAAGGATTATCTTTGATCATCAGACTTAAATGTTTTGGGCTTCTTTGTTAGCACTACAGTATTTCAAAATATAAATCAACAACATTTGGAGAAAACAATATGCTAAAGAAATTATTTGTGTGGTTTATAGTAGTTGTTGATGACCTGCATGGTACTGAAATACGCAATGAAGACAACTATAGGAGCAAACTGATTCAGTGAAATAAAATAATGCAGAGACATTACAAATGACAGTAGCAGTTTATTGTAACATTATAGGGTCATGTTGGTATGGTGGAAAGATAACTTCAGATTCAACCTGGTTTTAATCCTCTCTGTGCCCCTCCAAGGTTAAGCAATGTATCTAACCTCTCTTAGCCTGTTTCATTGCAAAACGGGGATTCAGATACTAGGAGTGCTGTACAGATTAAGTAACACAATTTTTGGTGTGGCTGGTACATAGTAGAATTATGGGTTCCCATTGTAGCCTTGAAAATCTCCTAAGTAAGGGTCCTCCTGTGCATTTGAAGGACTCTGTGGCCTCACTTAGGCTGCAGTGTCCTTCAGGTTATCTTTTCTAATCCAACTTTTCCTTTCATCTAGTCTTCTCCGGATTGTACCGGACTAACAGAATGCGGACAGAATTGGATGGTGAGCCAGTAGTAGCTGAACAGGATACCTCACTAGGGTGGTCTGTGTCTTAAATCTGCTTTTCTTGGAAGGATTAAGCCTTTCTTTACAGCTATGGTGGAGGAGGAAACATATAGTACATAATAGAGCTAAAGATTAAAGATTTTTGACTGCTGAACCTACCAACCCCCATCAGAAGAGCACCAGGAAGTCAGGAAAGAAGAAACTCTTGGCCGGGCGCAGTGGCTCACGCCTGTAATCTCAGCACTTTGGGAGGCCGACGTGGGCGGATCACGAGGTCAGAAAGTCGAGACCATCATGGCTAATACGGTGAAACCCCATCTCTACTAAAAATACAAAAAAATTAACCGGGCTTGGTGGCGGGCGCCTGTAGTCCCAGCTACTCTGGGGGCCGAGGCAGGAGAATGGCGGGAACCCGGGAGGCGGAGCTTGCAGTGAGCCGAGATCGCGCCACTGCACTCCAGCTTGAGCGACAGAGCGAGACTCTGTCTGAAAAAAAAAAAAAAGAAAAAGAAAAAAAAACTCTTGGCTTGACTTTTTCAGTTGCAGAGAAACAGGGCTATCTGGCAAGCTGTCCCCGTGGCAACTCCCTGCGCAGGAGTCCCTCGGCCCTGTGATGCGGGCAGGTGGAGCACCAAAAGGTACCACACTCAGACTTCCTATCACTCATCCATCACTCTCTATTCCTGTTGTAACACCTACATTTATTGTAGACGTTCAGAAATTCACCTTTCAAACATGTTTTAGGAACACGTCATGTATATAAGTAGGAAGTTGCTTACATATATTAAATTAGGGGCACCATTATATTTTACAATAGTTTTAAATTCACTGAATTCATAAAAGAACAATAAGGCATGTTAACATCAATTTTATTACTTTACAACCGTAGTCACTTATAGCGCCACACAAAAAGCACATGTAAATGAATAGTAGGAGAGCTATTAATTCCAAATTCTAATCCCCAATATAATTTGCTGCTATACATTTCTATATAAATTACTGTATTTCAAAGAAAAGGAGATGCTTAAAATGAAATCTTCCTCTCCATGTTCTGCTCCATCCTAAGTTCATTATTAAAATACACAGATGAAGACAGCTATGGGAGAAAATACTATAGAAGTAATACTTGAAGGATCCCAAAGTATGAGTTAATTTTTAGCAGCATTTTCTTACTCTAGACACATGACACAGTTCAGAAATTACTTTGAATATAACCATGTGTGACAATAGAGACAATTGTTCTTCTAGAAGTACAGCTAATATATATCAATAAGCACAAGGCAAAATAAAGTGAAATAAGTAAATGATATAAAAAATTCATATAAATTAAAAAGTTCAAAATTAGTTTTATCATCTGCATCTTCCATTATATGTTTCAGTATATTTGTTATCAGTTATATTATCTAATGCCTAGGGCCAAAAACAAAGTAGACATTTTTTGAAAGGAGAAAGAAATTACAAATTTAGAGCTCTTTTGATTACAATTTATTTGTTTGCAAAATGTCCACCAATTAGAACACATGACTTCCAGTTATCATGTTTCTAAAGTTGAGTTTCCTTGCCTGGCCAGTATTTGGGTTGTAGCAGATGATCACTTGTAGTGCAATTTTCCTTTTGGAATCTTGTAGACACCATTGTTCTTTCTCTCTTCGTTATAAAACTTCTGTGTTTTGAAACATAATTTTTCTTTAAAATGAAAAGTACTGCAATGCTTAGGAAAATTGACACTGTGCCCAGTATCACAGTTAGTCCCAGATATATATGTCTAGAAGAAGAGAGAATCTCTGTTAGAATTATTGCAACTCCCCAACTTCAGAGAAAATTTAAAAGGTAGGTAATAATATCATTCTGATGCTTTTCTTTAAGAATGCAGATTTGGTGGTTTATATAAAAGACGATTTTATGAATACTGACAGACCGTTGAAGGCAGTTTACAAAATAAAGCAATGTCTTAGTATCACCATCATTTTCAGTTACTACTAATTACATAATCAGTTTTATCCTTTCTGTAAATTATTTCCTTAGACCAGGTAACCATATCCCTGTTTGCCTAGAACAGCCCTGGTTTATGCTGGTGTTGGCCCAGTGTAATTTTTATAGTGCTCCTTTTCACATTCAAAAGTACCCAGTTTTGAATGATAAATTATGTGGCTACCCTATCCTCAGACCTTTCCCAACTTCATTTCTTTGGAAAACTTGCATGAAGCAATGCTAAGGGGAACTGGAGCTCTGAGTAAAGCAGAGTGATTTCAGAATAAACCAGTTATTTAAATCAGTTTATTTCATGAGAAACCTATAGTTCTATGCTTTGTCAGAAGATGCTAAGATATGGAAGGGCAGGTTGCATGTCTCATTCTGGTTACCTTGAAAACATACTCTCAATCTCTGATTGAGTTGCATTGTCTCTACATTACAGTTAATACAGCCTTAGCAAAAATGTGAGGAAATCCTAAATTATACTCACAGATTGGGTCCCTTTCAAAAACCAAAATAAATTTCACGCATAGCATCAAAACCTATTAACTCAAACAGATTTATTTGAAATGGTGTACCCAATTCACATCCAACTAAGATGGTTCAGTACCAGGTTTATTTCTCTAGAAAATGCTCAGCTTGTAAGTCTTTTAAACAATCTTCCTTGCTTTTAAGCCATTGAAGCATTGCTTTAAGCAATAAGGGACTAAATGTTTGATGAGCTGAACTGAATGACACCATAGTGAAAAAGCCATGCCACCCAACCCCCATATACACTCACCCACACAGAGAAAACCTTTTACTTTTGTGCATTTCAAGTACAAGAATAATTGAACATCAGTTTGGCAATAAAAGCCGGACAGATTTAGAGCCAAATCCAACTCTTGCCCAGGGGGATTATATCTGACGTAAGTGGTACAGTTTGGCTCAGTTTGAAAAAGAATAAAATCAAACCCAAAATGTGACCTAAATTTAAATGCCTCTGAATTTCAGGGAAATACTTGCCCATTTGTGTGCATAAACTTTTAAAATTCTACTCTATTCTGGACATTTTTGTCATATTTTAAAAATGATTACTCATTTAAAATGGGAGTCAAGGTAATGAATAGGGACAAAAATCAAAGATCTAATCAAATAATAATATAATTATTCTATGATTACAGATCACACTTTTTGATTAGACTATTCTTTACCTTACAAGCAGTGAAATGACATGAAAACTTGTTAGTGTCAGTGGCATTGTGTAAATCTGGGATGCTGTAGCAGTGATACGCGGGAATGCTTTTGATTTGGTACCTGAAGACATTTGAATCATATAATCTGCATGATCCTCTACTTCCACATCTTTTAAATCCCCATTTGAGGCATGAAGTATCAATCAAAACTCCAAAATATACTGGAGCTGGGATTCCTGCTGTGAGAAAAACAACTGCTGTTAAAAAACATATGCACATCTTTTTGTCTATGAATGATTATCTGAAACCACTTACTTTAATTTAATTACTGTTTTGGAGATGAAAGGCCATCAGTTACATGCTGAAATCTCCAAAACCTCTCTCTAATCCAGTCTTTTCTCATAAGCTCCAGAATCATGCAGTAACTGCCATTTATTTTTCTCCAGAAGCATGTCACTCAGGTACTTCAAACTCAACATGAGCTCAACTTCTTCCCCTACAGACCTGTCCCTTTATCAGTGGAAGCCCAGTCATTAAAGCAGACTTGGGAGTCATCATTAAGCCTTCTTTCTCTCCTCTGTCTGGCTATCACTATATTTAATTTATCCCTCAAACATACCAATTCTACCTACTAGGTATATCTTAAACAGTTTCTCTTCTTTCCATTCCCACTGCCACTCCTTCTACCCTAACATAAAGCAACAGCCAGTTCATGATTTCTTGGCTTCCTTCATTAACCTTCTCGAATCTATCCATCATACAGAGATTGCATCACTGAATTAAGTAGGTGACTTCCCAAGACATCACTTCCAAAAGAAGAGTAGTTAACTGAACATTGGGTTATTCTACTTTTGTGGCCTCGCTTTGGGCAAGATTGTTGTCTTATATTTCAGAATGCAATTTTCTTGGATTTCTTTCAGTGACTAAAATGTTCTCTCCTCTTGTCTCAATGCCTTGTGTAGTTTCCTTTATCCCAAGCAATACTTTTCTCTTCTTTACCTTCTTAATACACACTCACTTTTAAAATCTCAGTTTGAACGTTTTCCTTCATGGAGGCTATTTTGATGAACTAAACTTGTTTTACATCTCATAAAACTTTTAATACTCCTGTAATAGCTTGTCGAATTGCCTTCTCTGCTAGACTATAAGCTCACCATGGTAGGAAATCTGTCCTTCTTTTTCAAGCTGTAAACCCTCAGAAAATGTTCAGAATTTAATCCCTCCTTAAGAGAAAAGGTATCTCTAGTGTACAAATATTAATGAAAGTATCTTAAGTAGTTGTTCATAGCTCAGGGTATATTTTACGTGTTCTAAATTGGTGGTTCATTAACATCTGTTATTTAGTTCTCTTAAGAACTATATTGTCTGGCAGTTCATGGTCATAGTTGGCTGGAGTTGAGCAGGAGCTGCCTCCATGCCTCACTCCTCACCCGCTGCCTACACTTGGAGTCTACCGCGAGTCCATACAGCTTTCTCTCTGCCTACATCACTCATTTCCATCAACAGCCTGCTTGTTTCTGGCATTTGAGTTTTAACCTTTTTATATGTTTTCTTCGGTTATAAAATTTCTTTGTAGGCTTATATTGAATAAAATAATCTCACTAAATTTTTAAAATCATCTAATAATATTTATGATACTTCTAAATTTCAGAGATTATCCATTTGTTATTTGAAAACAAATGAAAATATTTCAAAATATTTTCTGGCCGGGCGCGGTAGCTCACGCCTATAATCCCAGCACTTTGGGAGGCCAAGGAGGGTGGATCACGAGGTCAGGATAGAGACCATCCTGGCTAACATGGTGAAACCCCATCTCTACTAAAAATACAAAAAAAAAAAAATTAGCCAGGTGTGGTGGTGGGTGGGTGTACTCCCAGCTACTCAGGAGGCTGAGGCGGGAGAATGGCGTGAACCTGGGAGGCAGAGCTTGCAGTGAGCAGAGAGCGCACCACTGCGCTCCAGCCTGGGCAACTGAGCAAGACCCCGTCTCAAAAAAAAAAAAAAAACACCGAATATATATATATATATATATACACACACACACACACATATATTTATGTAAAGGTTTACCTAAACTTTGCAAATACTCATGTAAAAAATTGATTCAATCCAGACTCATGGGTGGCTGCCAAAGTTTTGAGTGAAAGATTTTTGGGAAACAGAATGGTGACATAATCTCGAAGTGTCAAATTATAGATAACTTATTAACTGCAGAAGGATTGTTACAATGGAGAAAACTGGTGGACACCACCTTCACCAAGGGACCAAAATTAAAATTCCAATGATGGCATAAACTGAATTGATGTGCTTCCTGATGTGATTTATTAAGCATCATGCAAATCATCTGTGTAGTATTGCCACCAACAATATTTTACCTGGACATACTCAAAAGCAAACACATCCAATAGGTGGGATATTTTACAAAACAACTGGCTTTGCCTCTTGAAAAAAAAAATGTAAATGTTGCAAAAGAACAAAAAAAGAAGAATGAGGAATTTTTGGAGATAAAAAGGGTAACTAAACACAATATGTGGTCTTTGACTTTGGATCAAAAGAGAAAATAAAATACTATAGAAGACACTATTGTTATAATTAAAGAAATTTGAATGAGGAATTGTATTAGACAGAGTAGCATATCAATGTTGAATTTCTGAAGTGTGAGAATGGTATTGTGGTTATACAGGACGACAGACGTGCTCTTGTAGAAGAATACAAGTCGAGGACTTTAGGACTGAAGTGTCAGCATGTTCACTACTTATTTTCAAATGATTCAGCAAAATATTTGTATGCTCAGAGAAACAGAGGAGAGAGATTTCTGGTTTTTGGACACAGTTGATAAATCCCAGTAAAAGTTTTACAATTATTCATTGTCATTTAAATTTTTGTTTTGTAGATTTCAAATTTCACAACAAATGGGAGAGAAAGAAAGAGGGAAGTGAAACCTATGGATTAAAAAAGATTTTAGCAATATATCACCTAAATGCAATTGTGGACCTTGTTTGGTTCTTGATTGAAACGTACATGTATAAAGAAACATCAGATAATTTAAAGAATTTGAGCAGTAATTGGGTATTTGCTAATATTAAGAAGTTATTTTTTAAGATGCAAGAATCACCAGATTAAAACAAGTCATTATGGTTTTGATTAGAAGAGCACACCAAACATGTTATAGAAGAAATGCAGTAGTCTAAGACTTACTTCAAAATAAGCTAGTTGGGGTAAGTAGTTAGGCACACAGATGTCCTAAGATGAGCTGTGCATTGATAACTGTTGAAATTGGGTAATGGATAAATGGGAGTTCATTGCTATCTTTGCTGTATACAAAGAAAGTTCTTGCTATCTTTGTACATGTTTACATTTTAAATAACAAATGATTATAGGAATATCTAATTTAATCTATTTTGCATGAAACCCCATGAACAAGAAGAGTAGAAAATTTATCTAGCATTCAGTTTGGATTATTTGGTGCCTCAAAAACCAACCAAATAGATGATTTACCACTTAAAAACTTCTGGTGATAACCAATTTTACATTACCTTTAATGATGTGAAGACAAGCCAAAAGATTCAAATGTTCGCCGTTTTCTATACATGGTTTAAGATTATTGTAATAGAACATTTTCAAAGATTCACAAAAGCAGAGAGAATGATATAATTAATCCTCATGTACCATCATAGCTTTGACAATTATTAATGTTTTGCCATTGCTGTTTCCTCTCTCTCTCCACTCTGAACTCTTTTTTTTTTTTTTTTTTTTTTTTGAGACAGAGTCTGCCTCTGTCACCCAAGCTGGAGTACAGTGGCACAATCTCAGCTCACTGCAACCTCTGCCTCCTGGGTTCAAGCAATTCTTGTGACTCAGACTCCCTGAGTATCTCGGAACACAAGTGTGCGCCACCATGCCAGGCTAATTTTTGTATTTTTAGTAGAGATTGGGGTTTAGCTATGTTGAAACTAGGCTGGTCTCGAACTCCTGGCTTCAAGAGATCCACCCGCTTCAGCCTCCCAAAGTGCTGGGATTGTAGGCATGAACAACTGTGCCCAGCCTGAACTCTTGTTTTAATATTTTAAAGGCAATCTGAGACACCATGTCATTTCAATTATGTATATTTCAGCATGCATCTCTACTGATGACATTTTTTAAAAACATGACTGCTATGTCATTCTCACACCTAACACGTTTTGTAATACTTTCATAGTTTTATATAAAATGTAGCACATATTCAAGTTTTTGGATTGTCTCCAAGGATTTTTTTAATTCATTTGTTTTTATAAGGATCCAAAACAAATAAATACATTATATTTAGTTGATGACTCTTTATAGCAATATACACTCTTCACTTTTTTTTCTTACTAATGGTTTTTGAAAAAAAGACACCACCAAGTCCTATAGGATATGCCACAGTCTGGATTTCATTGCTTCTTTATAACATTATTTAATTTATTCCCCTATCACCCATCTTTCCTAGAATCTGGTAGTTAAGTCTTGTTAGATTCAGGTTCAATTTACTTCAGGCAAACGTACTGTGTATTTTTTTATTCTGTCCCAGTTAGAAGGCACATGCAACTTAGTTGCCACTCTTAGTAATGCTAAGATGGGCATGAAGTTCAGACTAGGCCAGTCAGATCCCTCCATTATGAAGCTGTTCATCAACTTTCAGCTAAAGCTTTTAACTATTTTTAAGGCCACAAGACAGGATTTTTTTTTTTAAATCTATACTTCTTCAGAAAGTATTTTTGGGTTTTTCTCTAAAAAGGTATTTTCCTTAATTGACTAATTTGGATACTTTGACATACAGTTAATAGAAGAAAGGCAGGATAAATCATTTTTTTCTCCTTTATTTCTCAATTTTCAGAATAATGACTTGATGTCCTGATATTCTCCAAATTTTAAAAATATCATTATAAACTCATGTGTTTTAATATATTCTATGTATTTCAATAAACTACAGCCATTATTGTTACTACTGCTACAACTATTTTGAGTTTCAATTTATCTCACCTTGAGGCCAATCTCCTCAAATTGGTTCTGTTCCCTTGTGATATATCCTTCTTAGGCTGTGATAGCGCATTCATTTTCTAGTATAAAAAGATGTCCCATAATCATCTTATGCATTTTCTACCCTAGGCCTTGAACCAGTCATTTCTCCAAGGTGCCATATCTTTTACTGCAAGATTATATTTAGATATCACAGATTAAGTGTTGTGGTGTTCATTTCTTCTGGGTTTCAAAGTTTCTAGAGTTTTCAGGAGATGGAGCTATAAAATACACATTATTTTAAAATAAAAATATGTGAGTTCAAATTTAAGAATGAGATTTATTTAATTTTCTTTTTTTTTTTTTAGATGGAGTCTTGCTCTGTCACCCAGGCTGGAGTGCAGTGGCACGATCTTGGCTCACTGCAACTTCTGCCTCCTGGGTTCAAGCAATTCTCCTGCCTCAGCCTCCCTAGTAGCTGGGATTGCAGGCACGTGCCACCACGCCCAGCTAATTTTTGTATTTTTAGTAGAGATGGGGTTTCACCATGTTGGCCAGGCTGATCCGAACTCTCGACCTCAGTTGATCTGCCTGCCTCAGCCTCCCAAAGTGCTGGGATTACAGGCGTTAGCCACCACACCCGGCCTTTAAATTTTTTAATTTTATTCTTGTATCACTTTTCTGTTTTACTAAAAATATTGATTCCAAGTAATCTTAACATATTTCAATTGCTTTATCTTAAAAATATAATAGTTTCAACATAAAAATATTGATATTAGTACTAATAATAACTACAAATCCAGTTAATCTATGAGGATTTGGTAAAAACTTTTATTTTTTAAGGCATTTAAAGTTTTTCATGTATGCTTATTTAACCAACATATGCTTACGTTAAACAGTTTCAGTTTAATATTTGGTTATTTTAAATTTTATTTTCAGTTATATTAAAACTTTGTATAATTTTGATTAAACAATCACATAAAAAGTTACATTTACAAAGTCTTACTTCCATCCTGAACTTTATCCCTCTTCCCTTTCTTCTCCTACAGGTATAACCATTTTTAAAAATTTGTTTTTAGTTTATGCTTCCATTTTTCTTTTATAAATAAGAGCAAAATGCCTTTGCACATGCATATAATGTTTACACAGTTCCACACGTAACACCAAAAACATCATACAATAAAAATTGTTCTCCATTTTGCTTCTTTTTACTTAATACTATATAGTAGAGATCGGTTGGTAACATTAGATAGATTTTCCCCATTCATCCTTACAGCTCTGTTATGTGTGTGTACTACAGTTTATTCAACCAATCTCCTACCAATGGACATTTAGGTCACTTCCAGTTTTTTGTTATTATAAAAAGTCACAATTATTGCACCTATTCATAATGATTAAATTTATTTTATAATTTTTGCTAGCAAATTTTTGGTATAATTCTTAGAAGTAAAGATATTAGGTTAAAAGGTAAATATATATATATATGTATGTAATTTTACCTGTTATTGCCCAATAAAGAACATCATTTTCCAACAGCAATGTGTAAGCATAATCTATTTTTCCATACATTGCAAACAAAATTTGGCAATTTGTCAACCTGATAAGAAAGGTGGTTCTAACTTGGCTCTTTTTATGAGTGGATTTGAGCATCTTTCTACATATTAAATGGCAATTACATTTATTTTTCCATGAAAAATTCACATCTTTGGCTCGTTTTTCTACTTTGTTGCTTGTTTTTTTCTTCTCAAAACTTAGGATTTTCTTTATAATAGGAATATTAGGCAATTGTCTGTTACATAAATTACAAGTTCGTCATTTGCCGTTTGACTTTGCTTATGATACTTTTGCCAATTTCAAATATTATTTTTGTCAAATCAATTTTGTAAACCATTTGTTTATGTTGGAACAATTTTTGCTCTGTAGGCTCCATCTGTATTCCCAAAGACAGGTAGATATGGGGGCCAATTCTTCCCAGGCATATACTACAGGCTCAATATATGACACTTTTCTAGCTAATACCTATTTTCATATTGTGGAATTAGGGCCAGTCATGATGCCACATAACCCTATTTTTGTTTCTTTTTCAGTGTTGTCAGGATTCTATTATCTTGCTATGCAACCATTTTACAACAATATCTATGTAAACCAAATTTAATTTCAGATTTTTAAAGCTTTGAGTTTGTTCTTGTTTCTGGGTTGTTCCTTTCTGACAAATGGCAGTGAAATATTCAAAATTATTTTATTTTATTCTTTAATATATAAACTCTTCAAGGGTAAAACTTTAAGGATAAAAACCTTATTTGTCTCATTCACTGTTTAAGGATAAAACTCTTTAACAATAAAACTGTTTAAGGATAAAACTCTTTAAGGATACAAACTTTGTCTCATTCACTGTTTCCTATGGGTTTTAACCAATATATATTTAAAAATTTGGTAGTCACAAAAAACATTTCAATTGCAATTTAAAGTATGACCTACTCAAATTTATTTGCTTGGTTTAAATAATACCTTATCTTTCTCCCTAATGACATAAGGGATAAGCATTGAGAGTAACTCAAAATAATTATTTCCATTTTAAGAATTGAAAAAATTATATTTAGGCTTCAGCCTTTCTTACTCATTAATTTCTGAGAGCTGTCTTGTAAAAGCCATGGGTTTTCTGAGAACACACAAGTGCTAGAAAAGGTAAGATTGTTAAACAAAAATTGTGATTAATTATTATTAATCTCACAAAATCTCTGTTATATCTGGAGCACAAAATAGGCAATACATTTCTGTAACAAAAGAAGAAAGGAGTCAAGAAAAGGAGGAAGGGAATAAATAAATGAAGAAAGGAATAAAAAAGACTATGAACTTTGCTACCTACAACATATATTTATGCATGGCAATTCTGTAAAAATATTTAGAAAAGTCTTCAAAATACACTTATGGTGGCTACCATAAATTAAAGCATAGGTTAACTTACCAAGAACTCTTATTGATAATGTGTAGATACCCAAGGCAAAAGACTTAAGCTGTGGCTTAATACACCTAAAATCAACAAAAGCACCATTACAAGAAATATATAATCCATTAAAGCAAATAGAAACTTGAATGATAATCTGCCTAACATGCATGAAATCATGTTAGAATTCAAGTGCCATTTATGTTGAACCCATTGTTGTGCTAACATAGGGAAGGCAAAATATGTAAAAGCCATATTCCATTTCATGCAATGCTATAAGAAGTTTATAATTAATATTTCTAGAAACTAAATCACCCATACATGCCATATTCATATGGTGCCGATAAAGTCAAATTTAAGTGTAATCACCAAAATGCAAAGATTCAGAATAAAACTCAAATTTCTAAGAAATTGTTAGAATTTGAAGCAACAATAAATAATTAATAGCCTACAATTTTTATGGCTTTTTGTCTAAAAGCACAGGGCCAAATTGATCAGCGTTGATATAATCACTGTGGCATGCTAAAAAGTTGTTGCTAAATAGAGGGAATTTTAAAAAATCAGAAAAGTGCAAAAACACCTAAATAATAAGAGTGTCATTAATATGACTGTAAAGCTTAAACTGATTGGCCTATGAAATTTAATAGTAATAATCATGGTGATATATAAAATAACTGCTGAGTGTTAACCATGGTATTAACTACTTCTTACATATTATATCTTTTAGTTTCTGTTTAAAAGAGGCAAAAAAAAAAAAGACACGCCTTTTCTTCTGACATCAAAATTCACAATAGTTAATATAACGGACTAGTGGTTAGAAAGATGCTTTCTGTGGTAAGTAACCTGATTCTACACTTGGCACAATATAAGAAGATGTTGAAGAAGTAGCCACAATGTTCTGGAAAGTCTAGGACAATGTTTTGCCATTTTGTCAAACTCAGGCTGCCATTTGTAAATGTAACTATCTCACGTTCTCCATACTGTATTTCCCATGATTTGATGAAAGCTGTTTTGAGAATAGCAGGTTTGTGGTTAATAAGTTCTATTTTCTGTTTGTCATTTCTAAACAATTTCCAGATAAAAATTGTGGGAAATAAAAAAAATGTACACAATACTTTGCTTAGTCTTACTTTAGGAAAAAAATTAGTATTCATCCTTAAATATATGAATTAATTTGAAAATCACCCAGTCCATCTCATAAATATATAGAAACATTTGCAAAGCTAAAGCTAGCTCAATTAGGTTGAAAATATTATAACTGAGGCTCCTGTTTTCAAAACTATTTACAATTTGGAGTCATATAATTTTTACAGGTGTATGATAGCATAATCAGTAAAAAAAATTCGAGCACAAATTCTGCTTTAATATAAGAAAAACGTTATAGGGAATTTGAATGGAGATATAAATACAGGAACAAGGAAATATGTAATGCTTGTCACTGTTAAAGTAGTTATACAATTCTCACTCAGGTGATGTTGGTTAACAAATCACTATGTTTTAGATCCCATTAATTACATTAGAAAGTGACTTACATTTAAAACCGTTATTTTAAAAATAGAAATATTTATAATATGCCAGAAATCAATTTAGTTACTATTTAAACTTATGATAAAGATTTTATGTGTCAAATTATAAATATGCAAGAAGCTACATACTTTTACAAATTTTTTTAGGGTTTTATAAGCAAAAATGGTTGAAGTCATTGATATGGTCTGGCTCTGTGTTCCCACCCAAATCTCATCTTGAATTGCAATCCAAATTTTAATCCCCGCATGTTGGGAGAGGGACCTCTTTGGAGGTGATTGGCTCATGGGTGTGGCTCCCCCATGATGTTCTTGTGATAGTGAGTTCTCACAAGATCTGATGGTGTTGTAAGAGGTTCTTCCCTCTTCACTCTGTACTTCTCTCTCCTGTGCCTTGTGAGGAAGGACTTGTTTCCCCTCCCCTGACTATTGTAAGTTTCCTAAGGCCTCTCCAGCCATGCGGAACTGTGAGACAATTAAACCTCTTTCCTTTACAAATTACCCCATCTCAGGTATTTCTTTCCTTTATAAATTACCCCATCTCAGGTATTTCTTTCTATCAGTGTGAAAATGTAATAATACAGTCATTAACATCATGGATTAGAAGCCTCAATTTACCCAAAAGCCATGAAATCCCCCACAGATAATTCCAGTCATGGCAAAAATATACAGATAAAGCAATATATATAATAAATTCTAATATTATTGTATTAGATGAGCCTTAAAATATTTTATAAATTGTATTTCCCATGATTTGGTGAAACTATATTTAATCTAAAATGCATGTTACCTATGCTAATTAATATTATCACCAGCGTTAGAAGTTGGATACTACATTTATTAAGCAATTCTAGTGATGTAGGCACTAACATTGCCTCCTAGACCAATAGTTTGCAAACATTTTTAACTAAGAAAACTTCTATTCAGCCACATTTTTGTATAAATACCCAAAGTGCAATAACATATAAAAGTGAAACAAGGATATGGGACAAGTTTCTTGAAAAAAACTAAGAGGAATCATAACGATTCCACAGAAAAAAATTTAAATCATTGCTCGAGATGATTGTGTCTTATATTAAAGTTAGAATAGGGAGAATCAGTACTCACCTCAGAAGTAATATGTATCCAGGTATGCCACCTAGGGATAAAGTATAGGATGTGATGACTGAAATTACAAGGAAATACAGAAACATTTGGGGACATCCATTCTCTTTCTGACATCTTCCCACTATGCCGGAGGAATTTCCGGATTTAGAAGCTGCAATTCCCACACATGTGCAGTTGTAAAATATCTGTAACACAATAGGGAAAAGTCCAATTATTTCAGTAACATTTAAATAAAATTAAAGATAGTCACTATAAAAATTTTTACAGCACCATAGCCATGCATTACATAAACAATGAGGAAATATTCTTTTATTTTTCTGTTTTAGAGTATATTGAGCAAAGCAAAATCTATACAGACACAACATTTCATTATCTAAATAGCAGATGGTTGATCTACAAACTACTAATCCTATACAACAATCTCAAAGCAAATCCTGCCTAATCTAACCATACCTTACCTCCTTCACTACCACTTCCAATTCTAAGTAATCATTATTTCTTGCCTAGATTGTTACAATGCTCCCTTTATGCTCAACTCGTTTCCACTCTTACCTAGCTAGAATCTGTTTTCCACCCAGTAAGCAAAGTGAACCTTTAAACATGACAGTCAGACTGCATCAATACCCTCAACCTGCCAGTGGTTTCTCATTATACTTGCATGAAACCCCACATCCTTATAACAGTTTACACTTTCTCCATCATGTAGCACCTGCATGCCACTCTAATCTCTTCATTCAGTGATCTTCCCTCTCTTCTTTTGTGTCAGCCACACACGTGACCCTTGCAAAGGCCCCATTTTGCCTTTCCAAACTTCCCCTCAAACCTGGCAAGTTTATCCATGCCTCATGGCCCTGCTATTTTCTCTGCCCAGGTAGCTCTTCTCCTTGGTGATTACACAGCTGGCATCCATACCTTAGTTCTCTTTACAGAGGTTTTAATAGAGAACTTCCATGACTACCCATTAAAAAAAAAAACAAACTCCCATCTCTCCTTTTTCTTATTCTAATTTACGTCTTTTTTTTTTACAGGGCTTCTTGCTGCCTATCAGGATATCCTATATTTACTTATTTTTAAAATATACTTTCCCAACACAATGTAACCTCTATGAAAGCAGAAACTGCTGCTTTGTTATTACGCAACCAGGGAATGGAATAGGCTCTCATCTTAGGCATTTGACAAAACTTGGTTAAGTAAATGGGCACAATTTGAGGATATGACATAATTTACAGTGGCTGTGAGAAAAAAATGATTCTGGTGAATAAAACTAAACTAAATTTGGACTGAAGAGAGATAATTTGTATAACCCAATAGTTTATTATTGAGTAAACTCAATAGTTTATTTCTGTAAATTTTATTTATGAATGTGTAATATAATGTTATCATTTTAATCACAAAAGAGTTTGTGAGTTTTTAGACAATAAATAAAGCTGGAATTTCCTTTTCTAAAATAGTAGTAATATAGATTTTTTGTAATGTCAAGTTGAAACCTTTGAATCTTAATTCTGGTTGCCCACTAGGTAGATGAGTTAAGCAAGTCCTTTGTATCTCAGTGCCTCAGTTCTCATATGAAGAAAATACTGAAAATAATGCAAATTATTTTAGGACCATGAGATTTGAATGTAATTTTGTTCTTAGAACACCAATCTTTAGCCCTTCCTTATAATGTCTTTTATAAATGGTAGCTCTCATTATGAAAAGCCTTCATGCAGCTGTGAGCAAAAATAACAGTAGCTGAAAGAAAAATAACAAAGAAAGAAAGCAAAGACAGGAAGAAAAGAGAAGCATGAAAACGTATTTCAGATAGGTAGTCTTATTCATCGTTGCTAGAAACCAATCCTTTCTGCTCTAAATAAGTCAAAATAATAATACAATGAACAGAGTCAATCAACAAACATAGCTATATATCTGTGGATATACAGCCTAAGCATTCATATCTAATATGTAAATAAATGAAATATATGTGTGGTCTAATTTTCTGCCCTCTAGGATTGTCAAATAAAGGCATATGTAAATAAATGAAATAGGATTTGTAAATACATGAAATATATGTATGGTCTAATTTTCTGCCCTCTAGGATTGTCAAATAAAGGCAAATTTAATCAGTCACAAATAGGAAGCAGTCTCAAAGAGCAAGGATAAGGAAAAGTCTGGGACAAGAATGGAAAGGTGTGCTTAGAAGAATGAATCTGTTAACGATTTAAGTACTTTATATCCCTCACAATTGCTGTCTGCTAAGGATTGAATATTTGTCCAAAGTTCGTATGTTGAAATCCTAACCTTCAATGTGATGGTATTTGGAGTACAGCATTTAGGAGGTAATTAGTTCATGAAGGTGGAGTCCTCATGAATGTGATTTTAGTGCCCTTATAGAAAGAGACAGGAGACCTGTCTCTCCCTGCCTGCTCTCTGCCATGTCAGGATAGAAGATGAAGATGGCCATCTACAAACCAGAAAGCGGGTCCTCGCCAGGCACCATATCTGCTGGCACCTTGATCTTGGGCTTCCCATCATCCAGAACTATGAGAAATAAATGTTTGAAGCCACCCATTCTATGGTATATTTGTCATAGCAGCCTGGACTGACTAAAACAGATTCCTACCTATATTTCCTACCTCTTCTCCCTCTTCTGCCCTATGGAAACCGTCCATTCCAGCCCACCTGCCCTTTCATTATTATACAAATTGGCTTGATTTTCCAAACAAAGTTGTCCTAGAACCATCAATCTCCTCATAATCAGATCCCTGACCCCAAGGTCTAGAATCTCTGGACCTAAGCCTCCTAATACTGGCATCTATTTGTCCATCCCCTAAAACCTCCAAGGACCACTGGTCTTGGGGTCAGAAGACAGGGATCTGAAAGCGTATCTTATTATATGATCATATGACAGACATTCTCATTCAGGGCTAACACTTCTTAAAAGCAAAATGAGAGAAATAGACTACATAATTACAAAAGTTCTTCCACCCTATTTCGTGACTCTAATCCTCACTCACTCCAACTTTTTCAGCAACTCCAGTACTACTAGGAATAGTTATAACATTTTCTTTTTCTACATAAAAGGACCAGGCAGCAGAGGGGTAAGCCTCCCACTAGTAGTGGTCTGCTGTGAGCCCCCATAGAGTTTTGTTGTTTATATTGTACCAGGACCATCGCCATAAACTTGAGAGGTGATTTCTTACAATATTTTTTCCACTCCTGTTGGAGGTTTGACAACCAGCAAGACAAGCTGATACATATGTGATTCCATTTTCACCACACATGGGTTCCCATTTTGTCTCTGAACATTTGCATCTTGAGTTGCAATCTGAAAAGAGAGCTCGTTCATGATAAGAGACAGGTTTGGTTCTGAAAAGAAATATAACAATATAAAATATTACCTCTTGGCAGGTAGCACCCGAATATTTTCAAAAAAATCAATGTTCTTGAGTGATATAAATGATACTACCAACAAAATTTGCCTTTTAGAAACACAGTTGTCATCAGAAATGCCAGCTTCTGGTCATGAAATATAAGTTTACTAATAAAAAACTTTCTTTTGAAAGTTATCTTTAGAGGTTTACAAATTCACATGATGTCCAATTCTTAGCTTATAGGTTTCAGTCTACTGCCCTTAGGATCGTCTAATATATTTCTGTGCAAAGGTGTACAAAAATAGCTAACAAGGTAGAAGAGTAAACTTTTAGAGCAATTTATGACATTACTTAAATGCATCACAGGTGTGTGTGTGTGTGTGTGTGCGCAAATTTCATTCAGAATTGTCTAAGTGTGAGTGAAATGGCTGTTGCTAATGGTCCAGTAGAAGCAAAAATAGCCAATCAGTTATCAGTTAATTCTCTTTCGGTGTTTGCAGGAGTTACATGCCCTCTTGCATATGTGTTACCAATAAGTGCATTCCCAGTTCATTCAACCTTTCTCCCGTGTATCCTACCAGTGTGTAGTGCTCTTTCTTAGCTGATAGCATCCTTTCTTGCTCAAATTCACAAGTAAGTTCAATGACTTACACATTTATTTGTTCATAAAATTTTACTGGAAGCCTAATAAGTGCTAGCTCTGGGAGAATAGGAGATAGTTACAAATATTAATGAGACAAAATTTGTCCCCCTTCAATGGACTTTTTTGAGTTATTACACAAAATTTTGATTGCATTCCTTCTTTTCTCCTTCATTTTTTTTTGTTCTCTGCCATTTGCTCTTATATTTACCCTTCATCTCTCCCAGTATTCTCTCTCCCTCACTTTTTTTTTCTGTCACATGAATGGCCTAATTCTTCTGCTTTTATCCTTTTTATTATTCATATCCCTCTATTCTTCTCAAAGGGAACTTTTGCAATGGTAAGTCATTTCTATCTGCACCATATATGCCATTCACTGGTCCTCCATACTTCATTCTTTCTGTTCCTTATTTTCAAATGTGTTTATTTATTTGTTTATTCCTCCTCTTCCCCCCCCATTTTTAAAAAAAATATTTGAGGAGCTTAAACAAACAAGAAATACACTGAAATATACAATCAACAGAGGTAGGAACTACTTTTTTATTCACTCCCATATCTCCAGAACCAAGAATAATTCCTGTCACACAGCTAGCTAAGAAACAAAACTTCTAGTAAGTTAGTCAATAAAAAAAAAAGATACTTTATTTTGGAGAGAGAAATTAATCACTTGGGATTCTGCCTCTGAGAAGTATTGTCATTAATGATGGCAACCATAATTTCTTAATCAATATAATACTCCGTCTAGTAGAGCTGGTATGATGAATTCTGTCACCTCAAAAGCACAAACCAAAGACCTCTGAGATGTCTCCAAATAGTGTGAAAGGGTACTGCACTAGGCCTTCCGAGATGTGCTATAGGAATGTTTAATCCTATTCCCTTCCATAAAATTTTAATTGTTAACTGAGACTGTTTGTAATATCTGAAAGTATAAAACTTGCTCAAATTCACACTGCTTGCTAGTAACAAACCTGGAAACAGAATCCTGCAAGCCCTCTTGATTGTAAATTCCTATGTCACATCAGAGTTATCCTTGTTATTGCAGAAGAGAGATTTCCTCCATTATCATATCTAAGGCTTGTCTTCAGTTTTCCTATTGAATATCCAGGTCAAGACAGCGTTTGGAATAATGCAACATGGAAAAACCCATGGGAACCATTTTATATTTTATAAAGAAAAATATTTTATATTATTGAGAGTAAGTTTAATTTATCACCAGGAGCAGGAATCAACAACATACATGTTTTCTGAAGGATGTGCTGACAGTAGATTTGTAATTTAGAATTTTAATTATAAGAAGAGTTTTGACAAATATGCCAGAATGTTTATACCCAAATGAGATTTTCTTTCAAAGTAGTTATTTTGAAAGATGAGAGCTTTTCCTTAAAGGTTAAATCTTTGCCCTTGTTAAGAATATTCTCAAAAATATACAAAGAAATTTCAAAAGAAGAGCCTTAGAATGTTTTAAACAACAATAGCATTACTGCAATAGTTATAGTCTTTCAAAGTGACTGCTTTGAAGAGACTAGTACTCACTCAATGTAAATGTTACCTTTTGTTTCTTTAAAATATTTAATCTTTGATTATGCGGGAATACTTTTAATGGGAATCTCAAAGTTTACTTTTGTTGTCTGCTTTGTGTTTACTTTTGGCTTAGAAATTATAATGTAGAAAGAACGTTCTACTTTGAGTCATGCCTGTGTTCAAGTCCCAGATCCATGCAGTTGCCTTTAAACAAGGATAACAAAACTAACCTTATCAAGGTGTTCTGAGGATAGAAATGAGATCATGAAAGTTAAGGTGTTTTGGAAATCACAAACTATAAAGTCCTCAACAACTGTCCCTCTACTGTGAGGATTTCTGGGACAGTTAAAGATGGCGCTGGGCTTCTGCTGTCTCCAAATGGAAGAATCTTCTTCCATTTCATGGTTACAACTAACATTCTTAATCCGCATCACTGACTTTCACTAAGGCAGCACTACACTCAGCTGAGTCTAACAATGTGGCTGTGATAACTCCCAGAAGCCATAACTTATGAACTTTGCATTAACCAATTTTCCTGAACATTGTAGACGGCCAAAACTATAACAGGTGCTCATTTAGCAGCAGGTGAAACCAGGTTAATAAAGGTGATGGAAGTTGGAACATAGAGACAAGACAGATAAGCAGTGAACAAGAGTAGGAAGGGAGATGGACAGCAGGCTGTAAGCAAGAAGCCACAGAATAGGCAGGAAACAGAATATAGTGTCAGGAGTGTTTGCCTTTGAGCCACAGGCAGAGTTTCAGGTGGCTAGGCAGATACACTTGGAGAGGCCTTCGTGGCACAGGATGGAGGCTTGATATTTTTTTAGAAAACAAATAATGCATATATAGGTGAAATGATGAAGAGAGTTACCTCTGGAAACTCATGTTAAGTGGTAGAGTGATGGGAAAGACTCTCAATGGGCAAGGACAATATAGTCCCTACAAGATCCAACCTTGTATTGAGAGAGACTCTGGAAACCAAGCAATGTAATCACCCACCTCATACAAGATGACAGGCCTGAGGGCATCACTAAATATTCTCCTGACCAATTGCAAGACTCTCAGCTAAAGAGAACTTTTATGGGGAGCACTGGGTTGAAGGACAGACACTCTTTCCTGAAACTTTACATGATTCAAGCACAACAGCAGCTATGGAGGATTGCAAAGAGGTAACTCCAGTTCCTCAGATATCCAAAGGAGAAAAAAACTATTGTTTCCATGAATGGCACATTTATTTTGTGTCAGGCAAGTAGTATTCACTTTCATGTATGTTAGCTTGCTTAAACCCTACAAAGGTTTAAAAGGTAGTTATTCTGTTTTTAAGATGGGAAAATTGAAATTGGATTAGTTTAAACCATATGTACATCATTTCATTAAGAATAGACAGAGGCATGATTCAAGGTTTGTATTTCCACTATCATGTTTTTCTAAATTAATCAGGTTGGTTCTCTAGTGTAAAATACGGGTTTAGCAATTTTTGTATTTCTCTAAAATCAAAGGAGATGACAAATTCTGGTGACAATAACAGATTCTAAATATTGTCAGTTATTCCATAGTTGTGATGTTTAAAAATCAAATTCCTTTTTGCAGCTCCACCAAAAATTGATTTAGTTAAACAAACCAATATCCTCAAACTATTTAATGAGGGAACATACCCTTGGTAGGAGACAGTTAGTCCTGCCACATCAGAATTTTCACAGCCCAGTGCAAACAGGGAAAGGAATAGGAGGTAACCAAAGACAGATGATCCCAAGTAGAGTTTTGCAGCTCCACACACACTGATTCTGAATTTTTTCATAGCTATCCCCCCAGAGAATATTCCAAGGGCCACTGCTGGAATGTTGATGAGCCCTGAGAAATGAGAAAAATATATCATTTGTGAATCTCTAAAAAAGATCTGAGTGCACTAACACAAACTTTCTAAAGATTATTTTGTCACTTTAAATTATAGAAATATTCAGTCACTATCATCTACTGACATATACAAAGGGTGTATGATGAGTGTCTAGGTTATAGATTAATGGTGGTACAACTGTACAGCCTCAGGTTCTGTCTAGCACAATGTCTAGCACAGAGTATTAAATTAATAAATACCAAATGAATCAATACATCTTTCTGGTCTTTCTGGTCCAATTCCAGCATTAACAAGCACAATTAGGTGCTCATTAATGTTCTTTAACATTGTATATAAAAAATAACAGGCACATAGAATATAGAAAACTTTTTTTTTTTAAGTCTTGGTTTCTATTTTCTGCCTCCCACCCTGGCAAAATTTGTTTTTGTTGAGCCATCTTCTTAGCTTTGAGTGTGGTATCCTTCCTAATAACAACCACTACCACCTATATTTATTTGCTTATAATGTACCAGCCACTGAACTGAGCATTTGATATGTTAACATTATCACATTGAATTTTCACCACAACCTTAAGAGTAGGCATATTATTAGCTTCACTTCAGAGCGCTATTTGTTCACAGTCACAGTTAGTAAGTGGGCAAAGCAGCTTTGAATGCAGAGAGTCTGATGTCAAGTCCTACGCTTTCAATCACTGCTATGTTGCCTCTCCTTCAGGGGTTTGGGAAATAGTATCCTTGAGAAATAGATGTATGTTATCTTTTTTGATAGATGTGCAACCTCACTAGTAATCTAATAACTGTGAGCTGTAAACAATACTAGGAAGAGGTTCAACTTAGTAGTTAAGAGCTTAGACTCTGGAATCCCAGCTGCCTGGGTTTAGATCTCAGTTCCACTGCTGAATAGCTGTGCAACTGCAGGTAATTCTTTGAATGTCTCTAAACCTGTCTCCTCACCTACAATATGGAGGTAATAATAGCATTGTAGAGGTAACTAAATTCCATTATTTATGAAGGGTTATCAGCACAACGTTTAGCACAAAAATATCATGCAATTAATTTCTATCCATTCGATTTACGAAGATGAAAATATTGGAGGTGGGGTGGGGAATGGAACCCTTGTATTGCAAAAGACTTGGGAAAAGAGGCACTTTGGTGCCATATGTTGGATTATAAATGGTGTAACTCTAAAGAAGAACAATCTGGCACTCAACAATAAATAAATTCTCTGCTAATTAGAATTTATTTCTCATATTGTCTACCTATCAGTCATTGATGTCCATGTTTTCTTGAGGTTTTGAGATAATCCATCTCTTTCAAATAATGAAAGGGCTAAAGTTTGCATGTACTCTAGTCAACAGATAAGGTTCAAAGACAAAATCAGCATTTGCTGTAGTGAAAAATAATCTCAAGAACACAAGTCTGACTTACAACCCAATGTGAAATTGTAAAATAAAAATGAAAATACTGACATCTAGTGATAATGACATGCAAATTTTCTTCTTTCTTTCCCTTTTTTTTTTGTTCTTTTTAAGTTTATATATTTAGTTTCTTAACAAAGCATCATAGAACCCCAAATATCAACATACAATGGTCTTTGGCTTGCTATTACATTATTTAAAAAAATATATTGTGGGAGATCAGTCAGAGTGGCAGAAGAAATTATAAGAATAGAAAGAAGCAGACCCTCTTGGAAGACCTAGCGTGGTTTGCATAACTTCAGATAGTTTGGCTGAAGGCAGCCAGATTCTCTTTTCAGGAACCAGATAGCTTAGCGTGCAGATACAAAGGAATATAGGGGAGTTTATCTAAATAGCTTATTTACTCATGTGATCCTAAAATCAACCTTTGATCACAGGCAGGATGGCCATCTCCGGGGTGGGGGGCAACCAGGTTAATTACCCACAGGTGTGTTGACTCAAAGCCTTTGCCAATTAAATCTGTACTAAACAAATGCAAGCATTACCAGCTTGGAGGGGCAGCAAACTCTCTTGGGCCCGTAGTGCTGGCAGCCCCCTGGCCCACTGTTATAGTGATTATTTGTGTCTGAGTACGTGTCTCAGCTGTCATGCAGCTGGGGACTGCAGGACAGAGCCCCGCAAAATATTTCTAACATGCACAGATGATAACAAAGGGACATTTTGATTCATCTGTTTTTATTTGACCATAGGTTGTATAAGTTAACATTTAAATTATCATATTAGAAATCAGCCCACCTTAAAGGGGGCATGATCATGAAGTTAGCGAAATGAAAAAGAGAAGAAATGCTAACTTTTGCTTTTCCATCTGAACTGAAGTTCCTGGGTATGGTAAGCAGCAGAGATGAAAATCTGGAAACCTGAACAGCCAAAAGTCAACTTAGAGGCACCTGATTACTATTTTAAAAACAATGAATAGATTATAGAAAATATATCAACAAACCCAGTTATTTAGGGCCCAATTAATTAATGTTAATGTTTTCTCCTAAATTTTCTGATTTTTTAAAATGTGGAAGTAGATAAAATTAGTTTTCCCTTTGTTTCAGGTTTCATCTTCCTTCTCCCGAAGTAAGTGCTGCTATGAATTTGATATATATCCTTGAAGTGCCTACTTTTACACACACATATACATGCAATGAATATATAAAACATAGTACCTGACTATGAATGCCTTCCACAAAGCCAAAGCTGACACAAACAACAGAGTCCTACATTTTCACTCTCAATTCCATCTCCAAATTGGTTTATGAAAAAAGTATCTTCTGAAAACCAAACTCCGAACTGAAACCTTCAGAGCATCTTTCTAGCATTTTATTTTATTTTGTAAAGTACCAATTGAATCTGGTACTTAAGGAGTAATAACACAAGGTGTAGCCTTGTCTGTAGCTATGTGCCATGTTGGATTCCATTGACATCCCCCACCCCCAGCAGCCTAGAATAGCCTGAGAACTGAAATGAGATAATCCTGGGGACATCTGCACCCTCAGTATAAATTATTAAAAATCAGGAATATCCTTTCCTGATTTACCTCTTTTTGGTGAACAGTGTTTCCTTGAAACTTCCAGAATATTTCTTGACTCCAGATCCTTCCGCACAAGATATTTGCTTTGATAAAAACCTCTACCCTCTTTCTCACATTTTCATCTTTTAATACTTTCTTATCCTTTTCTCTTGATTCAGGTATCATCATCTTCTGCTTGAGAATTCTTCCTGGCTCCAAGATTAGGTTTGTTCTCCCAGAGTACTCTGAGCTTCCCCCAAGTAGAGTTCCTCCTCACAGGTTCCACCAGTCATATGGGGCTTCCAGGGGACACATTTGGCACCAGGACTCACAACTTGGTCATCAGAACCTCATTTTCTCACTCATCAGGTGTTCCTTGTGCAGGGGCCCAGAGGCAGCAGACTTGATGCTTTAACAATTACCTGCTAGTTTTTTCAATTCATGTATCCCAACCTCCAACCAAACCCTCAAAGAAAGAACGGTGAATTGAATTGAATCCCATGTTCTTCAATGGTTTCCAATAAAATGTGCTAAATGAATAAACCTTAGTGTATTAATTTATAGCACTTCTCCTGATATCTTACTCTCCTATTTCAAGATAACTAAATTATAATACAATTCCAAAAAATATTAGTACATTTCAAATATAATGTTGGTTTGATTCTCCCTTTCAAATTTCACAGGATGTATTAAGTTGTCCATGGTGGGTCAAGTTGATGACAAATTTCCTTTACATCATATAAGATGTGTTTCTTCCCTCCCCAGGCTTCTCTTTCATTTTAGGTATTTTTAAATCATTTAGTGAGATAGAAATTAAACTTTGATTTATTCTCCACCCACATCATAAAATGTGTTGATCTAAAAATTTTTACCATCTACCATCAAGGAAGTATTCCAAATGGAAATATTGATTTACACTAGTGTCTGAAATTTGTTTCAATTTATTTTCTGTGTTTTCTTTTGAATTCAACATGCATATTTACCCAAATATCAGAAAAACTTAGAGAAATTTAAAAGCGCATTTATTATTATATTATTATATTTTATTACATAATTATTAGTGTTTTAGCACACTCATCAGGTTAAAGATCTTATTCCTTGAGACTGATGTAAAAAGGAGTTATAAGGGATATGTAAAATGTTTGACTAGATTATAGTAGACTAGGAATTAGAAACTTTGATTTCCATACCGATGCCTTGGATTGAAATAGTTATGAGTTATAATAATAGTACTTGGAGATGTTTTAGAATTTTTCTCCTAGTAAACTTGATGTTATATCCTGGACTTTCACAAGAATAATAAAAATGTTTTTTATAAGCAACTGTCCTTCAAATAATTATCTTAATTTTTTCTTACTTGTCTGTGTAACACCTCCAAAAATTGACAGTGATATTCATTGTCATAAATGATAGTTGATATATCTTGTCTACTAGAGGTCTACAAAAGGCATTCTAAGAAATTAAGCAAAAATTACTAAATTATTAGTCTCTGTATTGAGAAGGAAAAGATAAGATCATTTGTATGTAACTTAATATTTATAGGAGAAGCTTAAATTGAAATAAAGCCACACACCTACAACCATTTCATCTTCAATAACGCTGACAAAAACAAGAAATGGAAAAAGGACTCTGTGTTCAATAAATGGTACTGTGATAACTGGCTAGTCATATGCAAAAGAATGAAACTGGACCCCTTCTTATCATCATATATAAAAATTAACTCAACATGGATTAAAGACTTATGGGTAAGAATCTAAACTATAAAAATCCTGAAGAAAGCCTAGTAAATGCCCTTCTCAGTATCACACTTGGCAAACAATTTATGTCTTTGTCCTCAAAAGCAACTGCAACAAAACCAAAAATTGGTAAGTTAATTAAACTAAAGAGCTTGCACAGCAAGAGACACCATCAAGGAAGTAAACAGAAATTCTACAGAATGGGAGAAAATATTCATGAACTATGCATTTGATGAAGATCTAGTATCCAGACTTAAAACAACAAGAAAATAGCATATAACTCAATTAAGAAATAGACAACGGACAAGTACAGCCACTTCACAAAAGAAAATATGTAGCTGGGTGTGGTGGCTCATGCCTGTAATCCCAGCACTTTGGGGAGTCGAGGCGGGCGGATCATGAGGTCAGGAGATTGACACCATCCTGGCTAACACGGTGAAACCCCGTCTCTACTAAAAATACAAAAAATCAGCCGGGCGTGGTGGCGGGCGCCTGTAGTCCCAGCTACTCGGGAGGCTGAGGCAGGAGAATGGTGTGAGCCCGGGAGTCGGAGCTTGCAATGAGCTGAGATCGGGCCACTGCACTCCAGCCTGAGCAATAGAGAGAGAGAGACTCCGTCTCAAAAACAAACAAACAAACAAACCCAAAAACAAACAAACAAACAAACAAAAAAACATTTAAGCAGCCAACAGAGATATGAAGAAATGCTCTCAGAAATAATCATCACAGAAATGCAAATAAAAACCACAATGAGAAACCATCTCACACCAGTCAAAATGGCTTTTGTTAAAAAGTCAAAAAATAACAGATGTTGGTGAGGCTGAGGACAAAAGGGAATACTTGCACAATTTTTGGTGGGAATGTAAATCAGTCCACTATTTTGGAGAGCAGTTTGGATATTTCTCAAATAACTAAGAGTTGAACTAACATTTGACCTAGCAATCCATCAGTGGGTATAAGTCGAAAAGCAAATAAAGTATTCTATCAAAAGGACACATGCACCCATATGTTCATCACAGCTCTATTCACAAGAACAAAAATGTGGGATCAGTCACCCATCAACAATGGATTGAATAAAGAAAATGTGGTACATATACACCACGGAATATTATGCAGTCATAGAAAGAATGAAATCATGCCCTTTGCAGCAACACAGATGGAGCTGGAGGCCATTATCCTAAGTGAACTAACTCAGAAACAGAAAACCAAATACTACATGTTCTCACATATCAATGGGAGCTAAATATTGAACACACATGGACATAAAGTTGGGAACAATAGACACTGGGAACTACTAGAGAGGGAAAGAAAGGAGAAGAGAAAGATTGAAAAGTTACCCATGCTCACTACCTGGGCGACAGGTTCAGTCATACCCTAAACCTCAGCATTATGCAATATAGCTTTGTAACAAACCTGCACTGTACATGTACTCCCTATTCCAAAATGAAAGTTGAAAAATAAAAATAAATAAATAAATGACAAAAGAAAAAATGCAAATCTAGCTGTCTATCCAAATGTCTTCCCTTAAAAATCTTTTAAAAATTCCACAAACTTTAAAAAGCCAAATCATTTCACAATATGCTTCCCGGCCTTTGAATTTAAATTTTATTGTCATTTATTTTCCTTTAATATTTTTTCTACAAAGTTAAAGTAATTAGCATGAGAAAAAATGCTGTCTCTAAACTTTAGAAAGAATGTGGCTAACATTTAAAAACATGTACAGCAAGGCTAAGTTGTCGTTGTAACTGTTGGCCCTTGAACATGTCAGGAGATTTCTGTTTATTCTCCCCTCCATGGTATGTCAAATGTCTTCTCTCAAAGAAGTAAGGAAGTATGCTTCTTTGTGTCTGTCTCATATTTTATTGCAGGAAGATCATTATTCCATAGCTCAAGTTAAAAAAAAAATTAAGAAAAAAAGAGAAAGGTTGAAGAAGAAAGACAGAAATAATATTTATTGAATGAGAGATATATGCATTTACCATGCATTTTATCTGTATACTTTCATCTTTATTTCAACCTAGTGATATATTCATTTTCACCATTGTACAAATATAATCAAAGTAAGAGTGAGAGGATATTGAATAATTGGCCCGCTTACCCTTAGTCGGCTGCACCCCATACTTACTAATGTGAAACCAAGATGATCTCAGGAACAATCCTAGCTATAATGATGTGAAATTGTTAAATACTATTACTTATCTCTCACAAAAGTATTTGAATTATCTGTAGACATGACATGTCAGAAACTTTGAAGAATAGAGTTTTAGGTAAATGCAAATTAAACCACCATGAAATAGCACAACCCACCCATAAGAATGGTTACAAGGAAAAGAATTAACAATTCCAAGTGTTGATAAGGATATGGGGCAACTGGAATGCTCTTACATTTCTAATAGGAGTATAAATTTGCACAACTTCCTTGTGTTTTGGCAATATCTACTCTATTTAAACACATATTCTCCCTCTGACTTAGCAACTGCATTTAGCAATATAATATATATTATATATATTATATTATCTATTATAATACTATAAATAACTCTTAGCTAAAAGCAGAAAGCAACACAAATGTCCATTGCACTTCAGGGTATAGCCATGAAAAATGAGCATAGTGGTCCACCAATAAACATGCGGAATGTTGTTTTCTGCTTTTAACTATTATAAATATATTATTTATAATAGCATTATTATTATACATTATAGTATATGTAATATACTATATGTAATACCATATATTATTACTATATTACTATAGTATTACCATATATTTATATATTATATTATATATTATATATAATATAATATAAATTATAATATAGTATATAATACTATCTTATTATATAGTGTAATATGCTATAATAAATTATAAATAATATTTTATATATTATATTAACATATTAAAATCCATAATATTTTTATTTGTATTTTTTTCACGTTTATATTTAAAATACTATTATAAATAATAATTATATGATTTATAATACTATTATAAATAACTGTTATAAAAATAGCTATAATAATTATAAAAACAATTATAATAATTATTTTATATATTATATACAATAGTTATAGGTCATGTTGTATATATTTATTTTATATAATTTATTATTATATTTTATAACATATAATATATACAATATATATAATTAATAAATATTACATAATTAATATATATTACATGGTTTAAATATATATTTTATAATGTAATCATTTATAATACTATCATAAATTTATAATATAATCTATACATATACATATAAAATCATAATTTCTAATGCTATTATAAATGTATATATAATTTTCATAATATATAAAATTGTATATTATTTATAATATTATTATATTATCTATTATAATATTATAAATAACTATTAGTTAAAAGCAGAAAACAACAGAAATGTCCATCAACTATAAAATGAATAAACAAACTGTGGTTTATTTATGTAATAGGATATGACATAGCATGAAAAAGAATATACCACTGCTATACACAAGAGAAAATAATCTCATAGATTTCACTTCAGTTGAAAAAAGCTAGACACAAAAGAGTATATAATATACCATTTAATTTATATGAATTTCAAAAACAGGCAAGGATGGTCTATGATAATATAGTTTAGGATAGTTATTAGCTTTGGGGAAAAGTATTGACTGGTAGGAGATTTAAGTTTTCTGGGGAGCTAAAATATTCTATATATTCTGAATGTTGGATGTGACACACACACATATATATACACACACACACACACATATATGTATCCATCTGAACTGTTTAAGGTCTGTAGACTTACTCTTGATAAGTTATATCTCAGTATACACATAAAAATGAAATAAAATAAAGTCTCTCTTAAACTTTAAATCCTCATCTATTCATGTTGAAATCAATATAAAGCATTGATTAGCATGCATGGGGTATTGGAGAAAAAAGCCACAAAATATTTCTTTAGTAATAAAATTAGTAATAAATAAGCCAATAAGAAATAAAATTAATTTGAACCAATTGATGTTAAAAGTAAAGATGTTCAGTGATGTAACCTTAACATCAAGAATTTTGGAGAAAAATCTTTTAAACTAAGAGTCAATTATATTAGCATGTGCTATGTGCCCATTACCAAGATTATCATAGAAAAATTATATCTCCTAAAATACATTTGGCTGTTTTTTTTTTTTTTTCTCCTTCCAGGTCTCTTTCAGAGGTAGAAATATAGAGTGATTTTTTACAATACTAAGAGAAAATTATTTTATACCACTGGAGTCTCTTATCATAAAGGAGTATGTCCCAAGAAACAAAATATTTTATGCCTTGAAATAGTAACATTAAATAATATCTTTGTGGATTAAAGAAATGAATCTAGATTTTTTTTTAATATCTAATTACTTCCACAGTGGTAGTCATCATGTATTTGTAGGTTCTGGTTTCTCTTCTTTCATTTCTTCATACTTTTCTATCTTTTTATTGACCATGTTGCTAGAAACACAACCCTTTGAACTAACCCAGTTGCCAGGAGTCAGAAAAGTTTTTTGACTGTGAAAATGCAAGCTTTGTTTTGGAATGAACATCTTTTAACCTATCTCATTGTCCATTTTATATAATCCTGGAAACTGTTCATGTAAATGGTCACTGTTTTGAGGCTTTCACTACACTTAAAAGACAAATATCCAGTATTATTAACAAATTCCTCATAAAATGCATGTTTCATCTCTATGATATCACTTCAAGAACTGCGTGCTCTCTGGGTTACTTACCCACAGATGCGAATAATTCTTGCTACAAAATTATTGCTACTTTTTGAGCTCATCTAAAATGTCATAAATGACCTAAATCTTGGAACGATCTTCTCTAAGATTCCCGAGTTAATCAGGTACATCTAAGAGAGTCCCTCTGAGGAAGCATGAAAGGTAGAAGAGCCTACCGATCACAAAGTTGGCCCTGGAGGATGACTGTCCATACTGCTGCTCAATGTACTTTGGTTTGTACGTCACCATGCCGAACAGAGAATTGAACTGAACAGTGCTTGTACATAAATAGAGGAAGTATACTGGATTTCCGAAAAGATTCTTCAGTGATGGAAGAAAATCTGTAAAACAAAAATAACAGACTAATTAAAGTTGCTGTCATGCATGGAAGAAGAGGTAGCTGTGGTGGCAGGACTTTCCATTGTCACAGAGTTTGGAAGTAGTCATAGTTTGGCGCACACATACACTATGTATAGTAAGCCACTGGCATGCATCAAGCCTGCGATCTGGCTAGGTTCAAATCCAGACATAGGCACTCATTTCTACAGACGTGCAGTATAGGTTATATTAAAAGGTAAGAGTCAGAAAAGAAGATTCCTCCAACTGATGTGGGCAAAAGATGAAAAGGATGAGAATACTCCCTCATCATCCAGCTGGGAGTCACAGGCAGGACATAAAGACCTTCACTTTTCTTGTCTCTATTCCTCAAACTTATCTTGTGGTCAAAGAGAAAGAAATATGAGAGTTATCTCCATTTAATATGTGAATTTTAGTGTGAGAAATGAGCATTGATCTTTTCCCTTTTTCCTGTTATGTAGACTACCAATTAGACATGTGAAGAATTTCTGCAAATGTAACTATTGCTTGAAGGGACATGAAGAGAGGCTCCTCATTTCCATGAAGGGGGTTCATTAGAACACTGGGTTTTTGCCTACAGAACACTCACCCCTCTGATCATTGGTGAGAGACATGCATTGATATACATCTCTCAAATGAATAGATCTTATCTGTAGAAAGGCTGCCAACCCTGAAGATTAAGCCTTTTATTTTCTGTATACACAGAGTTACAGGAAGCAGCAATCCTACAGACAACTGTAGGATCTAAACTGAGGAGATGTGAGAGGGTGCGGACATCAGCAGGAAAGGCTGTCAAGCCTTTGGTCTTTGGTCGTGTACTGCAATCAGTTGTTCAGTAATAAAGCTGACATCATTTTCCAGTTTTGCTTCTGATATGGTTTCTCAATTTTTTTAATACATGAAGGGAAGTGAAGGATATAATTTATAAATCTCCTTAAGTCCCAACAGAAAAATGAAAATACTTCAAAATCGAGAATTTTACTTACCTCTTGCCATTTCCATTATTTTTACATTTTCTCCCTGGGGTGTTTGGTAGTCTGTGTGATCATCTCTAATAAACTTGGATTTCTCAGAGGAAGAATTAGAATCCTCTCTACTTTGGGATCTTGGTAAACTCTTTGGTAAATACCAGAAAGGCACAGCTGCAAGAAGACTTATGATTCCTGCTATTAGATAGCCAAGCCACCAGGCTCCTACCCACTGGGGATCTTTTGGGGTAATGGTTATGTGATCTGAAAGACAGAGGAGATGGCTAAGTAATACAAACAGCAAAGCTAATATGTTAAAATAATCTACTTAAAAATAAATTATTGCAAAACTCTATAACATCATAAAAATACCTAATAATTCATCTATGCTATTTTTTTTTTGATCTGGATATTATCACAGGCATACCTTGGAGATTTTGCAGGTTCAACTCCAGACCATCACAATGAAGTGAATCTCACAATAGAGAGTCACATGAATTTTTTTGTTTCCCAGGGCATACAAAAGTTGTGTTTAATTATACTGTAGTCTACTAAGTATGCAATAGCATTATGTCTGAAAAATGTACATACCTTCATTTAAAATATTATTGCTAAAAAATGCTAATGATCATTTGAGCCTTCAGTGAGTAGCCATCTCAATGTTGATGGCTGCTGACTAAAGAGGGCAGTGGTTGCTGGAGGTTGAGATGACTGTGGCAATGTATGAATATAAGGAAATGATGAAGTTTGTCACATAGATCAACTCTTTCCTTCATGAAAGTTTTCTCTGTAGTATGCAATGCTATTTGATAGCATTTTACCCACAGTCAAACGTCTTTCAGAATTGGAGTCAGTCCTCTCAAAGCCTGCCACTGCTTTATCAACTAAGTTTCTGTAATTTACTAAATCTTTTGTTGTCATTTCAGTAACGTACACAGCATCTTCATCAGGAGTGGATTCCACCTCAAGAAGCCATTCACTTTGCTCATCCACAAGAAGCAACCCCTCATCTGTTCAAGCTTTATCACGAGATTGTAGCAATTCAGTCACATCTTCAAGCTTCATTTCTAATTATAGTTGTCTTGCTATTTCTACCACATATGCACTTACTTTCTCCACTAAAGTGTTAAACACCTCAAAGTCATCCAGGAGGGTTGAAATCAATTACTCTCACACTCTTGCTAATGTGGATATTTTGACCTCCTCCTATGAATTACAAATGCTTTTAATGGCATCTAAAATGGTGAATCCTTTCCAGAAGTTTTTAAATTTAGTTTGTCTAGATTCATTAGAAATCACTATTGATTGTAGCTATAGCTTTGTGAAATATGTTTCTTAAATAATAAGACTTGAAAGTCAAAATTACTCCTTGATCCATGGGGTAGAAAATGGATGGTATGTTAGCAGCCATGAAAATATGTATCTATTTGTACAACTCTGTCAGAGCACTTGGGTGGCTAGGCACATTGTCAATGAGCAGCAATATTTTGAAAGCAATCTTGTTTTTATTCTGAGCAGTAGATCTCAACAGTGGGCTTCAAATAGTAAACTATGCTACAAAAAGATGTGCTGTCATTCAGCACATCTTTATTGATCTAGTTGTAGAGCACAGGAAGAGTGTATGTGTAGGAATTTCAGAGTGTTAAATGAGCATTGGCTTCAACTTAAAGTCACCAGTGGCCTTAGCCCCCCAACAAGAGAATCACCCTGCCCTTTGAAGCTTTAAAGTCAGGATTGACTTCTCCCCTATGGCTGTGAAAGCCCTAGATGGCATCTTCTTCCAGTAGAAGCCTATTTCATCTAGGATGAAAATCTGTTATTTAGCATGGCCACTTTCATCAATAATCCTAGTTAAATATTCTGGGTAACTTTCTGCAGCTTCTCCACCAGCACTTGCTGTTTCACCTTGCACTTTTGTGTTACGGAGACAGCTTCTTTCCTAAAACCTCATGAACCCATCTCCGCCAGCTTCAAACTTTTCTTCTGCAGCTTCCTCGTCTCTCTCAGCCTTCATAGAATTAAAGAGGGTTAGGCCTTGTTCTGAATTAGGTTTTGGCTTAAGGGAATGTTGTGGCTGGTTTAATCCTCTCTCCAGACTACTAAAACTTTATCTCAATAAGGCTGTTTCACTTTCTTATCCTTCATGTGTTTGCTGGAGTATCACTTTTGTAATTTCCTGCCAGAATTTACATTCACAACTTGGGTAACTGTTTGGTGCAAGAGGCCTAGATTTTTGCCTGTCTTGGCATTCAACATACCTTCCTCATTAAGCCTAATCTTTTCCAGTTTTTGTTTTAAAGTGAGAGACATGCAACTCTTCCTTTCACTTGAACACCTAGAGGTCATTGTAGGGTTACTAATTGGCCTAATTTCAATATTATTGTGTCTCAGGGCATAGGGAAGTCCAAAAAGAGAGACAGGGGAATGGCCAGTGGAGCAGTCAGAACACATGCAACATTTATCAATTAAATTTGCTGTCTTATATGGGCACAATTGTGGTGCCCCAAAACAATTACAACAGTAACATCAAATATCACACATCACAGATCTCCATAACGGGTATGATGATGATGATGATGATGATGATGATAATAATAAATAACAATAAAAGCTTGCGATATTAGGAGAATTACCAAAATGTGACACGGAGACACAAAGTAAACACATGCTGTTGGAAAAATGGTGCCTATAGACTTGCTCAACACAGGGTTGCCACAAACCTTAAATTTACTTTATTGTATTTGCAAAATGCCATAAAGTAAAGCACAGTAAAACAAGCTATGTCTGTATTACCTCTGTTATTGAAGGAAAGAGAGTGCTTTTTGGAGCAAGATACTTTCTTTTGTTCATTAGATTAAAAATAAAGAGTCTAAATTCTGGAAGAGGCCTTATGATTTTCTTTTTTTCTTTTTTGAGACGGAGTCTCGCTCTGTCGCCCAGGCTGGAGTGCAGTGGCGCCATCTCCACTCACTGCAAGCTCCGCCTCCCGGGTTCACACCATTCTCCTGGCTCAGCCTCCCGGGTAGCTGGGACTACAGGCGCCCGCCACCACGCCCAGCTAATTTTTTTGTATTTTTAGTAGAGATGGGGTTTCACCGTGTTAGCCAGGATGTTCTCCATCTCCTGACCTTGTGATCCGCCCGCCTCGGCCTCCCAAAGTGCTGGGATTACAGGCTTGAGCCACCGCGCCCGGCCTGCCTCATGATTTTCAAACCGTGCTCTCAGGTTCTGCAGAGAGACCCCTGGTAAAAGGAAGGCAACCCATGGGGAGAACTTTGAAGGCTCAAAACCTCATGTGGTGACTCCTCTATATCAGCACCACTTTCATTTGATTTGCATATTGAATATCTGTGTGAGATTTTACTCGAAGAGTTATGCCCTGCACCCTCCAGTCCAAACCCCGTGGAAACCTCTCACTATGATACTAAATTTGAGATTCATTCAAATCAGTGGAATATTTTTTAATAAATGGTGGTTAATATTACTGCAGAGCTATTCTGGATATGAAGCGGTATTTGTATGTGTAACCAAAACTTTAGTATTTTATTTGTTGTAAAAACTTTGTTTTTGAAATCATTTCTGATTTGCCTAAAAATAAGTATTGACAGGTTTTTTAATCAAAGCAAGTGGGTGTTGTTTTCTTCCTAGGCAAGAACCTAGAAAACATTTCATTATATTCTATCATAACATTCTGTGAGAACAAAATAAACACAGGTCCCTTGAGAAGTAGGCTCAACTGCCACTGAATTATACTGGATAAAATGCTTATACTAGGTTATTACTGCATGTGAATTGCTTCCCCTTAACAATTTTCCTCTGTGCTGCTCATTGCATCTATACTTTCTTGTCTTTAAAATCCATCAGTGGATTTTAAACTTTGTGAAGTCAAGGAACTCAACTGATTTGTTCAGAGCTGTAGAATAGCACCTGGCATAAAGTAAATGCAAAATAATTGGACGGGAACTAATGAATGAGTAAATAACATTTTTGAAGCTTGCCTTGTAGTTTATTTGATTTAAATGCAAGAATTTTGCTTTCTGTTTTAACATGCGAAACTTCAAAATGCAATTCCACATTTGTTTTTTAAGTGAAACTTGTTTAGTTTGTAACGGATCTCTTGGAACTCTTTAAAAAAAACTGACAAGTGCCACCTATTTCTAGAGGGTGCATCTCACAGAGATAGAAACAAATTATTAGCTATGAAAAGATCAGTGTCCCTTCTGCCATTTATTTCCTACACAAGCAATATCCCAGAAGAAAAGCCAGTCTTGCTCGATAATATGCTATAATATGTTTCCACCTAAAAATGACTTGTAGAGTAAAAACAAAAAGAAGGGCTGTTTGGTTGCCAGTAGACTTTAAATCCTTGGTCTTTCTGTCAAGTCCCCAAATACATTATTAATTGACGTAACTGTAATAAATGTTGACACACCTGAAGCCAACAAGAACGAACAAGTAGCTAGAGTTTTCAGTCTTAACTATGCTGGAATGCATTTAAACTGACAAATCAGATGTGAAAAAGGATACATCTTAATAACAAATCATTGGTCATCCAGTTCTAATCATCACCTATTTTTCGTATTCCATTTATTAATCTGTGTAACTATATTAATAATAAATTTTTAGTTTATGAAATATTATGACTGCCATTTTATAAAAAGGCAATTTGATAATTTCCACACCGTTCCCATTAAGAAGTTACAGTAACTAAAATAAATGAATAAATAAAAAATAAACTCCCTTACCTAGGTTTACAAAGCCAATGTCAACATATAGTTTGGCACATAATGAGCCTAGCAGGAAACCAAAAATTGGTCCTATAATTGCAACCGTCTGCACACACCCTGCACCAATAAAAGAAAAGGAAGAAAAAAGCTGTCATTTCTTTACTTTGATAAATTAATACAATTTTAAACAAGAAATGTGAGATCCAGTCAGTAGCTCAAAATGTTTTAGCTCATTTGCATGTGTTTAGTCAACTTTAAAACCACAGTGAATCAGAAAATAATCCTTCACTGCTTTGGGAGAAGAATGAACAATTTTAAGGCATTAAGTATGTCTTAGTAAGAAAATAACGTTAATACTCTGAGGAAGTTAACTTTCCAAAATGGAACAAACTGTATTTCCTAGGATTAGATTGCCCATTGATAAAAATTGGAATTGTATTAATTTTGATAGTTTGTCAAAAACATTTTACATTCAGTTAAGCATAAGACTTGTCTTGACATTCAAAAGGATTTCTTCCATCTTAGTAAAAAAATTGCATCCATTCACTCCGAGGTTCTGTGGGATCATTAGTGAGAGCAGGACCTATGCAGATCCCCAGACCAGCTAACAAAGGTACTAGGATTTGGAGCAGGAAAAGTGCTCTCTGGAACCCTCTTGACCATTCAGGTCAACCTTCATAGATAGGTGGAACAGATGGCCTAAAGGACACCATTTCTAATAACCAGAAAGGTACTTCTTCCCTTCCAAACATCTCCAATCTGTCTTTCATTTCACCACAAGGTTTAAAACACACATATTCATGGGAGATTAAGTTAACTGGAAGAGTAAACAGCAGTTACTAGATACTTTTTACCAGAGGGAAAAGAGAACAAGCCCTGAGTTCCTAGAGAAGAAGGGGACACCTACGCACCTGTATGCTTCTCCTGGCTGTGACCTTTCCTCCAGTCTCCAGAGTAATTGCCTAGTGCAGGTGATGAAGTGTTTGTTGCAGTTCCAGTTCCTGATTTTACTGGAGTTTTCTGTTAGAATAAGAGCTGTGATCTTAACTATAGTCTATCTGGGTGTAACCAGCACCCCTTGGAGTCCTGCAGAGCATAGCCCAGGCAAGATTATACAGTGGACCTAGCTGTAGCATCCCCTCAATGAATTTAAATCTTGCCTTTCTGTCCCTGAACGTGAGATCTTTAAAAGATCAGAATTTCAAGAAATCAAGACTGATGTGTGTCAACACCGTAGGAAAGGGTACAATAAAAATTTAAAAAGAAGAGACTGACATGTGTTTCTAGCTTCATATTAAGACATCAGAGGAAACCAAAAAATGCTGTGTAGATGCATCTTACCTTAGGAGTTTGCCTCTGCTATATTATTTTGGTTTTTGAGATTTTTAGTTACTGGTCTATTTACTAGAATGTGTTCCAGAGATGAGGTAGCCTCATGCCTTGCTTCTATTTTTTTTTTTTTTTTAATAATTCTCCTTATCCATTTCTACCTGCTTTTGAGATCTCAAGATTTCTCGTTGTCTATCCCTCATAGCTTAAAATAATTAGGGCTCATCAAATGGAAAGCAGTTTCTAGGGCTCAAGAAACAAACTTTTAAGTAAACTAAAATACCTAAATGCTTTAGCTGTATAGTTAACCCACTAAAAATCACCTATGAAACCTGAAGCCCACGAAGCTTCACAAGGTCATACATCATTGCAGTTGAGCTCACAGTTATTTTCTTTTAATCTGATGCTCCCTTTCTAATGCAATACATCCCTCTAACTATGGTGTCTTCATCATCCAAATCTTAAGTGTGCACTTCAGAAATGTGTGAGCTAAACAAAGGAGTTGGATATGAAGTATACATAGCTTCCACATTTAATCTAGCATAGAGTGGAATTCAGAAAACCAGACACCCTTCTTCCCAAGAAGCTAAGTGAAGCAATATGTCAGTATTACCAATATAGAAAGCTGCATTGTCTTCACTGGCAAAATCATCCAGGTAGGCAATGCCCAGAGGCTGAATGGGAGTTTCTCCTATTCCGCGAAGAAGATTGCCCAGGAAAACATAAATCCACATGGAAGAGCTAGTGTCCACTTCACATTCTTGAAAGAAAGGCAAACCAGAGGATTGAAAATAGATCACTATAAAAATTAAATATTTATTCTGCATTTCTACATTTCTACAATATATCTTAAACTGAACTAGAACGCAGGAGTTTTTGTGCAATAGTCATAATTTGATGGGAGTTTGGTCAAGTTCTAAAAATGTTTTATATCTTCAACCTTTTAGGCAGAGTAAATCTCCGAGAGACTTCACCGAGGAACTCTATTGCTTCTTGCTCCTCATCCCTTTACTTTTTATTCTCTCCTTTCCATTTCATTCCTGCCCTGAGCTATCTGAGTTCCCACACTACAATGACATTCAATATCTATCTGGCGCAAAACAGAGAATTTGGAACAAAGTCTTTCTCACCTTAATTTTTAGTTCTGTTTTTCAGCAGAAATCACTAGTAATCTTATCGTTCACTCAGTTTTATCTGAAATTCGAATTTTTATATGGTTGATATTCCAACATTTGGGCAGTATTGCCTACATTTATATTTGTTTGTTAGTGAATAACCATTTTTAGGACTCTAGAAACAAATTTACATAAAAATGATAAATCCCTATACTTTAGCAGTATAGTTATTCCAACAAAAACGTTTTGACAGCATTTTTAGAGTAAAATTCAATGCTAACCATTTTTAAATGCTTTTGTAAAACTCATGTCTTAATATGATCATGTGCACTAGGATAATTACCCTCATATCATAAATGAAACATAGCTTTGAAGGTTTAGGTGTTTTAATAAAATTGATAATGTTAACAACCTCCAACAATCATCACTGCTGAATGTTCTTTCTCTGCCACGTGCTGAACTAACTGGTTTGCAGGCATTTTTTAATTGAATCTTCCTAACAATCCTATGAAGTAGGAGTTATCTTTACCTGTTAATAACTCTTAAAGTAATTTTTGGCTGTGAAGAATAGATTATGCGAAGATCCAAGGTGAACACCTTTGGGCAAGTGAATCAGACTGCATAATTAACAGAAAAGACTCCTTTGCGGCCGGGCGCGGTGGCTCAAGCCTGTAATCTCAGCACTTTGGGAGGCCGAGACGGGTGGATCACGAGGTCAGGAGATCGAGACTATCCTGGCTAACACGGTGAAACCCCGTCTCTACTAAAAAATACAAAAAACTAGCCGGGCGAGGTGGCGGGCGCCTGTGGTCCCAGCTACTCGGGAGGCTGAGCCAGGAGAAGGGCGGAAACCCGGGAGGCGGAGCTTGCAGTGAGCAGTGATCCTGCCACTGCACTCCAGCCTGGGCGACAGAGCGAGACTCCGTCTCAAAAAAAAAAAAAAAAAAAAAAAGAAAAGACTCCTTTGCACTCATGTGGATTCTATCTGACTCTGCTTCTTCTAGAAAAGTTCAAATGACCATGGAATTTTCACTTGTCTGGATTTCTATTCTGCTTCCAAAAATACTATATGAATTCGTTTTCTAAAATTAACTCTAATGTATATTCTAGCCCTAGCAATTGTATAATTCTAAGAAGCTTGTTGGTAGGAGAGTCTTGTAGTAGAGAAGTGTAGACATCTTAGGCGTGTGCTTTTTAATACAGTAACCATAAGCCACACGTGGCTCTTAAAATTGAAATTAAATAAAATTAAAATTCAGTTTTTCTGTCACACTAGCTATATTTCAAATACCCAACAGTCGCCTGCAGCTAGGGGCTACTGTATTGGACAGCAAAGATATAAGACATTCCCATTATCACAGATAGTTCTGTGGACAGCTCTGCTGTAGAGTGTTGTAGGGGAGATGAGGATTGTATGTGGAGCACTTTTGAGAAGATCCTTATTATCAGCTTTAGGGTGAGCCTTGTGTCCACTATGCTTAAGGAAACAGACGTTAAGGGAACAGGACCTCACCTGAAGGAAAGAAAATAATTGTCTGTTTTTCTCTGTATCTGTCCGCTAACTTGTCCTTTTATTAAAAACATTTTAATTACTGAGTCTCTGTTTCACCTTTCACCTTTTTACATTACAGGTTTAACTATTTCCTAACTAGTTGTGCTGTCATTATATCATGTCTCTTTCAAAACAAACCACCTTCCCTGACTGTACATTGTATACAGATGAAACTGCAAGCCCTTAAGTCAGCTCCCTGCCTTCTTCTTTGAACCTAAGCCATATTTATTATCCGTCACATTTTTACATAAACAAGGATGCTGTTCTTGTCCATTGATTTGAATGCATCCTCCTGAACATATCTATTACCCCCTTTCCTATTCTCCTCTTTGTCTAGAATGCGTTCTTTCTTTTGATACAGCAGGAGAGGGTAAATTTTTTACATTTCTGTGCTCTTGCCTTCCTTCTCCTTCCACATTTCCATATGTTTTTAGTCCTTTGTCCCCTCCCTTCATTCAAACAGACAGGGTTCATTGCCCGGAAAAAAAAGACATCTCAACAGAAAGTACTAATGAGAATATTAGGGGAGTGAAAAGGTCTTGTGGAATAGATAAGAGATTTGGATGGATCGCAGGTACATATTAATTTTAAAAAGGCTTCCATTCTGCCTGTATACAGTGTGGTTCCTCCGGTTAGGAGTAGGGGGTGAAATTGGGAGGTGGCAGGGAAGGAGTGTGGAGCATATTGATGCTGAAGGGAAGCTGAAGGGAGAAGAGGGGATTTGCTCTCCCTGCCTGTACTGACTCCTAGAGACACAGTAAACACCTGTGGATAAGTTCATGGCTACTCTGAGTAAGGAAAACCTGTGTTACCTTGGCCAGGTGAAGCCCAGGCAGGAGGCAAGACTCTATTTCAGTCTAGTTCAGATTCCTGCCTTTGACTCGCGGGACTTCCGGTGTTGACAGTGATATAGAAGAGAGTATCCCTATATTCCCAAGGGTGTCTCAGACAAAGCATTGCTGTGCCGTATGCATCAGCCATCTAGAACACTAGACGCTTTGATAAAATTCCTGCATCCTAGCTCAGGTGAAAAATATAATTATTCCCATGTTTCTAAGATGGCCACTTCCGTACTAGAGAGAGCTGCTGTGAGAAAAAAAAGTATGAACATGGACATAAGATAGCCCATGGTGACAAGTATGACCAAATATTGTGACCACAAGGGTTTTAGATATCTAAGCTGGCAGGGAACTGATAACACCAAGAGCTCCCCCGACAGGTGTCCATTTTACTCTTATGTAAGCTCCCTAGATTGTAAATAAACCCTGGGGACAAAAAGGGAGGTTAGGGACAAAATGAGATTACATTTTTTGTCAGAATTACATTTGTACTTCTGACAAAAAGTAGCTGAACACAGAAATTAAATTGACTTATGGGAAAAATTTTATTTCTTTCATAGCTGAGCAATGGATTGAGAGTTGTATGTGCTAAACTAGTTTCACCCTGCTTTCAAGACGCACTTATTCAGAAGCATTGAAAGAATTTTCCCAGGCGCTATCAATTAATGCTCCTTTTTTTCCAAAAGATTTGATCATCTGGTATATTTTCTTAGGATCTAATCAAACATTGCTTTATATTCTAGGAATTTTTATGGCATTGTGATATCTCAATTTAAGTAGTAAAGCTTTTGGAAGCAAAAATCATAGATACTTTTGTCCATCCTAAAGCACATATAAAGTCTTTTTTAAAAAAGCTTGCTTAGTCAAGTCAAAAAAATGATCTTACCGTTACTTATTTTGGATTTTGATTTTTCCATCACTGAAACTGGTAATTGACTGCTTGACTCTAGGAGACATGGAGAGATGCTGAGAGTAGAATTGGAGGAAGGAGAATATATTTCATATTTGTACCTGTGTAAGAAGAATGTTTTCTTCATGATAGACTCATTAACATCATACTAAGAATATTATACGTATACTCTATGAATCGTTAGGGTGCCAGGTTGAGCTTGCAGCTGTCTCTGAATCTAATTCACCAAACCAAGCCAGCATTTAACAGCAGATTTTGCTGAAGAGGTAACCAGAAGATCTAGCTCATAGACTCGACACCAAGCTTGTCCTACCCGCGGTCTGTGGGCCGCATGTGGCCCAAGATGGCCTTGAATGCAGCCCAACATGAATTCATAAACTTTCTAAAAACATTATGAATTTTTTTTCTGCAATCTTTTTAGCTCATCAACTATTGTTAGTGTATTTTAAGTATGGCCCAAGACAATTCTTCTTCTTCCAATGTGGCCCAGGGAAGCCAAAAGTTGGACACCCGTGCTTTGCACCATACCTGAGCCAGTCAATTAATGACACAAACTAAAAGTAAAAAGTACTCATAGAGGCTCATCTTAAAGCAAACTAATGACTATAAATCACCTCCCCCCTAGGTGAAAAAGTATTCGACTTGATAAAAGCATGATTTTTTCTGAGTCAGAGAAAGAGCCATAATTAAACAATGTATTGCCATGAGCATACTTTAAAGTTGTAAATGTAGTCGAATTACAAGGCTGATTCTGGAGAATGGAAAATGACACACTTTGTACCCTTTATCCTGATGATATTCTGCTTTTTCTCTGCTGGTTACTAGTATAGCAACAAGTTACTTTTTTTTTTATTTTTTTATTTTTTTAAAGACATGGAGTCTTGCTCTGTCGCCCAGGCTGGAGTGCAGTGGCAGGATCACTGCTCACTGCAAGCTCCGCCTCCTGGGTTCATGCCATTCTCCTGCCTCAGCCTCCCGAGTATCTGAGACTACAGGCACCCACCACCATGCCCGGCTAACTTTTTGTATTTTTAGTACAGACAGGGTTTCACCGTGTTGGTCAGAATGGTCTTGATCTCCTGACCTCGGTCTCCCAAAGTGCTGGAATTACAGGCGTGAGCCACCGTGCCCGGCCACAAGTTACTTCTAATTCCACCCGTTCCCCTGTTTATAAGGTTATGATAGCAGCTGGGATAAAGGGCCATTGCTTAGTGGGCAGCCTGTGATAATGCTAATCTACAATCCCCCAGTTCTACTCTTGCACTCAAATTACCCTTCATATGCCACATTCTCCACACTCTTTGTACCCCTTGGGGGAGAGCTATCTGGTAAGAAAACATCCCAGTATCATCTTGATTCTCATTTTATTCAGGCACTATTTGGCCAAAGGCTAGTATTCATAGGAATATGCACTGGCATATTAATAGTAAAGAACAGTTTGTTCAGCATAGTAAAGAAAAGATGTATTGCATTATTAAAATACTCAAGTTGATAAATAGGTTACCTTAAATCTGTTTTGTGCAGTCTACACCTCAATGGGTTGATGAACCCTACTGAAAATGTAAGAACATTTTTGTATGTATGTTTTTATGTGAATGCTTAAGAGAAGAGGGTTACAGGTTTTATAATTTTATCAAAGGTTCCCTGACCATAGTAGGTTAAGAATCACTCAATGAGGTTGACTGTTTTCGATTCTTAAGTACACATGAAACATTTACCTTTGAAATCATGGTAAATATAATTTTATTTTGTTAATAATTACAGAGAAACTATTGACTGTTATGATGCTTCAAGACTATTGAAGTAAGTACGGATGGTGATCATGGAGTATTTTGAAAAATTTTCATTATTTTAACTCAGTTCCTGCTGACAACAGGTTACTGTTGCAAGTATCATAATTATTTTGATTTCAAATAACTGGTACCTTATCTAAGTGCCACTTTTGTTACTAACTGCTATCTGTGATACTCTAAAAAAATTAACGTTTAGGTTTTAATTGACTTAGTTGTAAATTGAGAGTTATGGATGTGGTCTGTACCTAAACTCTGTTGAAGAAGAGACAAAGGTGTAACTATGTAAATCTGGGACTAATATTATAAATGCTTTCATATTAGGGGCTTTAGCTTTAGTTCCGACCTGCATTCAAATCCTGACTGATGCACTCTTGACTTTGATGTAGGAAATTTTACAGTAGCCTCCTAAATAGTCTGCCTGCTTCCAAGCTTGCCCACCAGAGTCAATTCTCCAAGCAGCAGTCAGTGTGATCCTTTAAAAATATAAGTAAGATCATGTCACTCTGCTTAAAGCCTTCTCACAACTTCGCATCTCATTCAGAGGACAAACTAAATACTTGTACTTGTCTTAACCTTACGACTCAAAGGATGGTCTGCAGACCAGCAACATCAGCTGAATCTCAGCACCAACCCCAGGGCCATTGAATCACAATCTGCAGTTTACCAAGAGCCTCAGGTGATTCAAATGCCCATCAAAGTGAGAAACAACGTTGACATATTCTCTCATTCCCTTTTACTTCTCAGCATTCATCTTCTGTGCTTTCCCCGTGGTCATTGCCTTTTAGCCACACAGGCCTCCTTGCAGGTCATCCATGCGCCACACTTCCTCCTACTAAAGAAACTTTGCCTTCACTGTTCACTCAGGCTAGAAGTCTTCTTCCCCAGATATCCACATGACTGTCCTCTTTACTATTATCAGGTCTTCTTCAAATATCATGAACTCTGTGAGCCATACGTTGACTACCCTACTTGATACTGCAACCACTCCCAACCCACCACACATACTCCTTATGTGTCTTTACTGGGTTATTTTTCTCTGTAGTTCTTACCATTCTCTGACATACTGTATTTATCTGTTTATTTTCTGTCTCCTCCTCAGAAGATCTATGAGGGCAGGGATTATTTTGTCACTACTCTTTCTTGACTGCCTAGAAAAATTATATATATATATATGTGTGTGTGTATATATATATTTGAAATGTATATATATGTGAAATATATGTGTGTATATATGTGTGAAATATGTGTGTATATATATATTTCACACATATATATATATACTTGCTAAATTAATAAGTTAAATGAGCTAACACATAAAACTAAACAGCCTATTAGGAATAGGCCCTCAATAGTTGCTAGCCATGATTAATAGCTTTTGTTGGACATCAAGGATATTTCTGTAAAGGAGACAGAGCACAGTTATCTCTTAGAGAACAAAAATCACATTTTGGATAAGTACCCAGTTAGTGACTAATGTTGTGTAAAGATGGAAAGAAATTAGAGTGATAGTCCTCAGTAGAGAGCAAGCCTCATGAAGGAAGAATTGTGTGTGTGTTTGTTTTATTTTGTTTTCTCACAGAAATAGCTCCATTACCTGGCATTGTACCTGGCAAGTATATTAAATAATAAATAAACAAATATATCCTCTAGCATATCAAAAATGTTGGATAAGAATCTGTCTCTGTCCCTTTGATATCCTTTGTCAACACTAGCCTGTCTGGTTGTCCGACCTTCTTTTTAATACATTTTTTCCTCTGATTTTCTTATATGGGTATTCGATATTTGTCACTAACTTAAAGTAATAAAATCATCTGTATACAGCAGCTTTAAGACAAAACCATTGCTGGTTAAAACCAGGTGGCTTAATTAGCTAAAATGATTGATAACAGACAACAATGATGACACAGCTACTAGTTAGGCTGGTAACCTTTATAAGCATTTTACCTGTGTCATCTCACTTAATATTTGCAATGGCATTATGAGCTAGGAATTATTTTTAATACCTGTTTTAAGATGCAGAAAGTGAGACCTAGAAAAATTAAGTAATGTAGCCATTGTCACATGGAAGAGCTACTGATCCACTGTAGAGTGATTTAAGTCTAGAGTAATGGATTTATCTATCCTATGTGACTACTTTCACGTTTTTAATTGTTTCAGTAGTGGAACTGCTTTTCCCCCTGAGTAAACTGTCACATGGAGGCTCAATGAATCGGCAGATAACAGCAACTAAGATCAAGCAGGAATTAGGCAGGTTGGAGACCCATTTTCTCATTCTTCTTTTCCATTCTTTCTACAGGCTGAACACATATAACATTTCTGTGGAATCTCAATGATCAAGGAAACTTCTGACCTAGGGAAGGAGGTTGTCCAAAGAGCAGGCAGAAGCCCCAAACCACAGAACCCCCCCCCAATTGAAAATTTAGAGTCCCAGGAATTCACCCCAATGGGTAGAAAATTCTCAAAGAATTCTGGGCCCTACCTTGATAGATTGGCTAGGGAGGTCAAAATCTGACTGTACTTATGTAAGTGGTCTAGAAATTCAAGAAAAAGTTCAGACTAGATCATTTCTAAGTCTCTCCAGCTTTAAACTGTTCTGATACAATGATCTAGAGTGGACAATAAAGTATCACTTGAAATATAATTTTCTTTTTTTTTTTTTTTTTTTTTGAGACGGAGTCTTGCTCTGCCGCCCAGGCTGGAGTGCAGTGGCCGGATCTCAGCTCACTGCAAGCTCCGCCTCCCGGGTTCACGCCATTCTCCTGCCTCAGCCTCCCGAGTAGCTGGGACTACAGGCGCCCGCCACCGCGCCCGGCTAGTTTTTTGTATTTTTTAGTAGAGACGGGGTTTCACTGTGTTAGCCAGGATGGTCTCGATCTCCTGACCTTGTGATCCGCCCGTCTCGGCCTCCCAAAGTGCTGGGATTACAGGCTTGAGCCACCGCGCCCGGCCTGAAATATAATTTTCTAAAATATTCTCTTACTTTGAAACCTTTTGGTAGTCATTTCCTTTATCAGCAATAGATAAACACAGAGAAAGGCAGTGACATGGGTATATATGCAGACTGCTGCTTGATAAGTCAACTGACCTGTTTTAGGGTTCTGGTTCCATAATTACAAGACACCTAAATTTACAAAAGTCATAAAACTCTTCAAGTCATGGTGTCTGGTCCTTAGCTCTAAAGTAAAAAAGATAAACTATGTTCTCTTACCCCACAGGTTACTATAAGGGTAAAAATGATATAGGTAAAAATCTTCGGAACTACTAAAGTCATGTGCGTGTATTAACAAAAGTACCAAAAGTGGGCTTTAGGGTTAGAGGATACAGACACCCCGCTTCCATTGATAAAGGTCTAAGAGATACTGTTGAGACGCTGAATAGTTGTTTGAGTTGATAATATATCCCTGAGTTAATTATCTACCAGCCAGTGTTCCCTAATCCAGAATTTATTATCTGTAGTGTTCATTAATTACCTATTTGACATTTACCACATGTTAATTTATTTTCAGTTACATATTTTGCCTCCACAGCTAAATTAAAGCATTTGACTCAAAGCATAGTTGGTAAAATCTTTCTTTAATCTTGTTGATATCAATATACAGTAATCTATCAGTTTTTTTACAGTTTATTGTCAGAAGAAAAATTATAAAATTCTTCTGAAATTTTATCCAAAGAGAATGTAATAAAAGTAAGACAAAGTTATCATGCATTAAGTTTAAATTTACATAATTAATTGTCATCATAAAAGGGAGAAATGCAGTTGTTTGGAAAGGCAAGGAAAAGATGATTGCTTTAGACTTACTGCTCCATGAAGAACTGAGGCATTGCAATGAGCAATGTTCCAACTCCCATTATTAGACACCCTGCTCCAATTATTTTTGGCCTGTGAAGTTTGGCTCCAAAGTAGCTAACAAATGTTATAACTAAGAGATTCCCTTTGAGGAAAAGAATAAAACATCATAAATTAGAGAACTTAGAAAGAAGTCAACAGCATAACCAATGAATGTATATAGCAGACCAAGCAATGTTTTCTTTTGACTAAGCCATCTCTGCATCATTTAATTTTTTTCCTTTAATCCGATATGACTCTTGAAATTCTCATGTTCATTACTTCAATCACCTCATCCCTTTATCGAAATATTTTAATTCAATCCTTCTACCTCACTTCACCCAACCTAATTATTCTAATTATTTGTCCTTGTAAAATATTTTATCAGTAAGTCAAATTCTAGAAGGCTTCCTTTAGTCTCTCTCTTAAATATTTTTTAGTAATTTTGAAGTAAACTTCATATTTTTTCTTTATTCATTAAAATTTCTGTGAAAACTTCTATTAGTGTTCTAACTGCTCGTGAACTACATTACAAATTATTTAGCTGATATCCTTTATAGAAAAATTAAACACGACTGTACTTCACTTTAAATGAAATAAAATGATGAAACACATTTACACAAATGATATTTTATGATTTGTTAATAAACTTTGTACAAAAAGATTAAGACTCAAAATAGAAATAAAAATTATTCCACATAGGCAACTTCAGGTATACATCAATTATATAACTACAACATATGTCTATAACACAAATTTTATGAAATACAAAATCTCCATAAAATATGCCCATATCTCTTTTGTGAAAAATGGTTTAAAACTCTTGGGGTTTTTTTGAAAATAGAAATTATGGTTTCCCAAAATGTCTCTACTGAAGCATGTGATACATTACTTTTAGTTGATGATGGTGATAAGTGATTAAACACGCTTCAAGTAATATCTATCAGGCTTTGCTATGCATAAAAATACTGAAAGGAAATGGTTAAGCAAATGGAAACTTGTTAAAAATGCAGATTCTTGGCAAATACCAAATGTTTCTGAGTCCATGGCTCTGGGGTCAGGCCAAGAAATCTGCATTTCTAATACTAACTCCAGTGTGTTGATGGAGATGATTCCTAGAACATGCTTTGATAAACATTAAGGTTTTAGACTTCAAGGGACTTTAAAGCTTTAGCTGTATTTATTTGAGATATTTAGTTTTTAAGATGTACAGTGCTAGATAGAGTAAGATCTTAACAATTTCCCAGCAATTGATTGTGATGGCTAATGCATGGCCTTGCTTTGAAGTCCTCCTCATTTCCAATTTTGGGGCAAAAGCATGTTTCCCTATATCTGTAAGCAATCATCTAATTTACTACTGTTCACTCACATTGCCAGCTTTAGTAAATTGGAAATAAAGCAGTAATTTTTGTGCGCTTGAGGATAATAAGAGTGATAGTGAGAAACATGACTTGAACAGTGGTCCTAGTCTTTATGGCTCCAAGAAGAATTAAGCTCTTCTTAATGTTCATATTAAAAAACTAATAACTGAGCACAAGATTTCTCATTTGAAATTTAAGAATTTAGTAGAAGACATTGTACATCATATTATTTTGATAATCTATCTATATGTTTGTTAATTTACCACAATAAACAAACCAATAGAAAATGAAAGTTGACTGTGACTTTATAGGCAATTCTCTCCTATTCTCGCCTACACTTCACCAACACCACACAATAAAGGACTCCTGTTTACAGGCTATTTCTGTGTTATGTTAATGGGCATATCATATACAAGACAATATGAGTTCAGTATCTGTAATATATATATATATATACACACACATATATATATACACACACATACACACTGTATCTATCAAAGTTTTTGCTTCCTTAATATCTTTTCTGAGATCTCAGGAGATACACTTGGAATGTAAATGATGATACAAAATCTTTAAAAAATGAAATTGGATATAAAAATTTTTCCGTATCTACCATCATTAGCCTCTCACAAAAAAACAGGTACAGAAAGTTTTAGAAATATGTCTTACCAAACTTTAAAGTAACATATTCTTGCTCTCTTCTCTCTTTTTCTCTCTATGCACACACATGCACGCGCGCGCACACACACACACACACACACACTTCAGATAACAGAAAAGAAAGAAAGCTATTCAATTCATCTTGTAAGGCTACTATTTTCTTAAAACCAAAACTGGTCAAGGATAATATAAGAAAAGACAATTAGAGCCTAAACTTGGTTATGAAGATAGATGTAAAAATCCTAAACAAAATATTAGCAAACTGAATAGTATATAAAAATAAAAATATCCTAACCAAGCGCAATTTATTATACTAGTACAAGAGTAACACCAAGTAAAAATAAATTATTAATTAAATCACTATATAACAAATGGAAGGGGAATAATTCCACAGTTAACTTAATAGACATCGTAAAAGTACTAAATAAAATTAACCATTCATTTATGGTAGGAAAAACAAATCTGAGCACACCAGCTTTTAAAGTGTATCTATCAAAACCACAAAGCAAGCATATTGCTTAATGCTAAAATTTTAAAAGTATTTGCATCAAGGTCAAACAGAAGAGAAAGATGTCCATTGTAAATGCTTCTCTTCAACATAGTACTGAGGCTAATGTAATAAGGTAATAACAACAACAACAACAACAACAACAACAAAAAACAGATCTAAGAGTTGCAAAGAAAGATACGAAATTATATTTTGTTTCAGACAATTTGTCCAGAAAACTCTACAGTTTCCATGGAAAATCAATTAAAACTAACAGAATTTCAACAAAGTTGCCACATACAAATAACATAAAGATGGAGGGTGATGTTGGTTCCAGAACCTTGGAAGGAAGGAATGCAAAAAGAGGCAAAAGAAATAAATTAAGATTATGTTCAGGAAAGTCATTTGTCTGGAAATTTATGTAATTCAAATAATTAGGGCAAACCTGTGATGTTTGGGATGAAGGTTTTCAATGGAAGTAAGAGAACTTTTAAGCCATTTTAAGGCAACTGATCCAATAAAGAATTTATATACGTAGAATAGTCTAGAAGAATTAATGTGAATTTGGAGTCATGGGTTTCTGCTACTTCCGGTGAAAACTTAGTACTCTCTATCGACTTTTCTCTCAAGTTGCATCGGGACCTGGGACCCCAAACAAAGCTTTGGACCAAATCATTTATATGCCTCTTCAGCTCTGAAATATTTTTATATAATAATCTAGAGTGAGAAAAACATCAAAACATCATAATATGTAATGTTTTGCCTGCTCATATCTGCTCTATTCTTTTATCTGCACCAGTTACCTCTTTCTCCGTTTCCTCTCATGATATAATGTGTCAGCCTTTACCTTGATTCTCTTTGGCCCTTCATTCAGCGCAGGGCCATCAGTAGAACAGGGCTCAAGGAATAAATCAACCATCTGGGCCAGTCTAAGAAATTACATAAAAGATTGATGTGATCAGATGTTTCGGAAACCTGCTACACAAAGTGCGATCAACTGACTTGAAGCATCAGCATCATTTAGGAGTTTATTAGAAATTCAGAATTTTTTTCTGTTCCTACCGAATCAGGTTTTAAAAAAGATTTTTAAAAGATTGCCCAGTAATTTGTGTGGACATTAAAATTTGATTGGCACTAAGAAATGTCATTCTGGAAGGATGACAAAAGATGAATTTGGGAAGCAAATGCCTGAAGGCAAAAGGTTACTTACTCATTTTATTTTTTCTGTGATATTCAGAGTGAGAACCAAAACACATAGTATGTACAAAAAGAAATAAATTGTTAAGGGGTTGAAAAATATGTATTCACTGTTCTGAAAGTTCACCAGGTAAAGTTAAAATTGGAGCAGTTAGAGGTTTTACTATAGCGTATATCTGAATCTAAACAAGCCTTAAGGACCAGAGAGGGTACTGTTTTGTTTACTTCAACAAAAAATTAAAGCCTTTTATTTTTTTTTTTTATTTTTTTTTTATTTTTGAGACGGAGTCTCGCTCTGTGGCCCAGGCTGGAGTGCAGTGGCCGGATCTCAGCTCACTGCAAGCTCCGCCTCCCGGGTTCCCGCCATTCTCCTGCCTCAGCCTCCCGAGTAGCTGGGACTACAGGCACCCGCCACCTCGCCCGGCTAGTTTTTTGTATTTTTTAGTAGAGACGGGGTTTCACCGTGTTAGCCAGGATGGTCTCGATCTCTGACCTCGTGATCCGCCCGTCTCGGCCTCCCAAAGTGCTGGGATTACAGGCTTGAGCCACCGCGCCCGGCCAAAGCCTTTTAGTTTATCAATTCAGGAAGCAGACTAACTAGGATTATCCTCTTTAAATTACTTCTAAAACAGTGACTCAAATTACTCGGTCTTTTTAACTTCTAAGGAGTCTATAGTCAATTGCTAACCAAAGACACCTGAGATTTGAATTTTTATTGCCTGCTCAAATCTTGTGCTCTGGGTAATAGAATTCCTTTATTCTTCTTTCTTGGCCACTGGGTGGAAAAATCCCTTTTATGATGTAACTTCTTTCATCATTGCAGTAAATTCTTGTAGAGCGCATTTGGATTATTCCACATCTCTAAAATTGAATCATAGGGCTCCCAGGGTGTATTGCTCTTCTGTAAAGACACTTCTACATATTTATAACTCAAAATACCAATTAGCATCTCACCCTCTTCGCCAAGAAAGTCACTTACTCTGATGTGGAACTCTGAATTGTGTGAACCATACAATACCGAACACCTTGGGAGAAAAATTTACTGTTGATTTCTCTGAGAAAATTGCCTCTCCTGTAGAATAAGATCATGGCAAATTCTGTCCCCCCCAAAAAAAGATTTTATGAATAGAATCAGATCCCAGCAGACAACAGAATGCAGATGTCCTTTAGCGACGCCTATAAGATCTTGGGCTTAAAATTAAAGTCAGGCATCTGTAATACCTACCGATTTCAAAACTACCATCAATAACTCCCACCAGTGAAGAAGGGATATCAAACCTTCTCTCTATCTGAGTGATGGTGCTCTTCAGATAGCCTTCTGCCAATGCTTTGGCAAAGTAAACAAAAGACAAGGCACCCAAGAACACCTGGAAAATATGACAGGTCACACTTAGTCTGACTCCAGCGTGACACACAGTTGGAAACTAAGTAAACAGACAAACAAATACAAAACAAACAACAAAGAACAATGTATGATATCAACTTTATTCTCGCTGAAATTCAAACACTGATCAAGGTTTCCACCAGCCTTAAGCACATGTACATTTTCAAAAGTTCAAATTCTCTTGGAATTTAAAATATATATTTGATTTTTATGCGAAATGTGTATTGAATTCCCTTTGTCTTCTTCCACTCTGGTCCAGAGGGGCACTCAAAGGAGTCTTACATCAAAGAGTCAGTGTATGGTGAGATATTCATTGGTAAGAAAGTAAATGAAACCATAAGCCACACACCTGACATCCTATAACACATCCAGCATTTGAGAGTATGTATTTCACAGGGTGGTACATGCACCAGCAGGGAACATAATGTACAGACTGAAAAAGTGCAACTATTATTCCTTGTGTTTATGTTTATGCTTATTAAATTCATAGTCCAATATTTTTCTCAATGGAAAACATGTCTTTGATATCCAGCTTATATATTTTGCTAGACATGGAACTGTGACAGAACATTCATAGGGAAGGTTAGCATTTATATGAAAAAAACAGAGATTTGTTGAGCGAATATTTGTATAAAGAAAGAATAGGAGCAACAAAGCTGCATTAAAAAGCAGCTCTTCTCCTTACTCTGTAACATTATTCCCATTTTTATTTGCAAAGTGGGAGTAATGTGATGTTTCACAGATTAAATGTTGTATCTGTGCTTGGCGTAATATCTGGCACATGGCAGAAGTTCAATAAATAGTAGTTTCTACTATTTCTGTCTTTTCTGTTTAGGAGGGGCATTTAAATGAGCCCTGGAAAGTAATTTAACCGACATGGTCAGGTAGAGATTGCTTGTACCGCCTGGCAAGGTGTGGTTTTAGTAAATTGCATCTAAGATCGTTTTTTAAAAAGGAGAAAACAATGCTCATTCTAACTTCATATAGAAGATATCTGGACAGAAAACTAAGAGCATCAACACTATTTACTTCTTGGTTGCTCTACCTTTAGTTCACCACAGCATGGTTGCTTTTCCTCTGAGGAGGGATATTCTGTTTTAAAAGAAGGCCTTCCAACAGGTTGCACTGAAGTTTTGCAGAATAACTGGATATTTTCTTTGGATGAAGTGTCCATTATAAACACATTCCTTGACTCTGATCTGTTAAAGTTAGTTTTTAAAGTAAAAATAAATAAATAAATAAATACTACACAATTTATTAAAGTTTTTTATTCAACAGTATACCACAATTCTATGGACCCAATTTAAAGTGAATCTACCTTTTGTTGTCACAGTAAGTTGGCAAATGTTTTCAATTAAAATCAACCAGGATATCTGATTAACTAATCCTGCTATTGGAACTCTGTAGCTAGCATTCTTTCTCAATCCCTCCAGTTTAAGCCTCATTATGGCAAAGAATAAATTTAAGTGTTGCCTTTGGAATAAATAATGAGGCAGAATTTTGCTAACTTTGTGGTCTTGCCAGTTTAAACTAGGAGCAAGCAGGAAAGGAAGAAGAGGAATTCAACTATTTGAATATTGATTCATTAGAATAAAGTCTTTAAAGCCTTTAAATCTGTCTTCATAGCAAAACAAACAGAAAAGTTTTACATTCATTATAGATCCTTATACCACCTTATGATTCCTGTAGCACCCAAAGTGAGCCTTAAAATAGGACAAAAGAGAAGAGGTCCAATTTGTGTATTGTTTTTGTTTGACAAATAAGGGAGCAACATGATTTGTGCCTCAGGCTTAGATTGAATTCAGGTGAAAGAACAGTCTTTGATCAGTCTTAAAAAAGACAGCCTTGCTTCCCATGCTCAATTTCCCACCGCCCCTCACAGGACGGGATCACACATTCAACCTATTTTCTCCCTGTTCACATCAATATTTACATATCCTGTGCCCCTACTTCTTTAGGATTCCACATGGCTCAGTGCCTGCCTGCTAATCTAACCTAAATCAAGGAATTCAACAAAGTAATTTCTCAGTCTCCCTAATATTGTCAGATGATACAATTGTACATTAATAGAGAACTTCTATATCCACATCATAGAAGTGGAATAATATTATTCCTAAAGGAATAATGTTATGAGTCAAATTTCGTGTATTGTGGCAGAAATTTATTTTGACTATGTGTATATCACCTTGACTTTATGCAACGCTTGTTTTGTGTTTACTAAACCTCATCCAACATCATTTCAATTCATACTTTCTCAAACTGAAAAATCAAGTAATAGTAGTATAAACAGTTTGCTTTGTGCTAATAATAAGAAGGTAAAACATCAGAGGACTTCAACAATTTAAAAGTTAACTAGATTCCTCCAGGGAGTGGGAAATGAGTAAAGAAAGGATGAGGCAAGGGTCTGGTTTCAAAAAAATTATTATTAGGCTTTTAGATTCATTTTATAAGCATGCGTAACTTTAATTTTTTAATTTAAAAAGAAGAGTGAGTGAAACAGAAAAATTTAAAAACAAAAAATAAGCAAAACAAAGAGCTAATAACGCTAATCAAGACAAAAAACAAAGATACAAATACATATTAATGAGATAAAACGCAGATATTTAGGAGTATAAAACATAAGAAGATGCATCAAATGTAGAAGCAAGTTTAATATCTTGACTTAATGGTTAAGTTTCTAGCAAATATTCATTACCTTTATTGATAAAAACCAGAAGAGAAAATAGCCAAGAAAGACATTATCAAAAATACTCTGAAACTATTCCCTAAACAAAGATACTAAGGATAGATGATGTACCAGAAGTGCTTTATCAAGGGATATTCTTTGAGGAAAGATAGCAGATAATGGAAACAGATAATCTTTGTCTCCATTAGTTTGACAAAACTAAAATTATCTTGGTAACAAAACAGCACAAAGATAGCACAGAAAGGAAAACTTCAGATCAAGCCCATAGATTACAAAAATTCTAAGTAAAATGCTAGCAAATCCAAATTAACTCTTGTTCTATGGTTAGAATTATTCTAAAAGATGAAACAATTGGTTAATTACAGGAAATTTATTCGCCTAAATTACCACATGAATAATTCAAAATAAAAAATAGAATTTCAGTACATGAAAAACATGTTGATAAAATTCAGCATCTATTACTGATTTAAAAAACAAAGTTTAAGAAATGAAGAATATAGAGATTCTTCCTTACTAGTCAAAAGCCAACTTCCTATATCTACTGAGTCACTAGGACTACTTTTCTAGAACAATATTTTGCTAGGACAAGGAAAACAGGGTTTGGGAAACACAGAGTTATACAATGACAATGTTAAATAGATATCTTTACTACAAAACTATGAGTAAAAACATTGCCAAGCAAGAGATATACAAACCAGAAAGGTTTTAAAATAAGAAATGGATAATTATTAAATTTATGGCTTAAATTGCAATCTTCTTCAAACGATTAAATTATATAATTCAAATTGGCCTTCTGTTTTGGGGATTCAGATATCATATTATTTCTCATCAGTCATAATATTAAAGCCAGTGGCCAGAAAATACAAATAAATTGTTTAATAATAAAATATGCTATCACTTATCCTAAATTTATCTTTAAAAGATCCAAAGTGTTACATCTAGAATGCTAATGCCAAAGAGAAAAAATAATTATGTTAAAAACACTACTGAAAAACTTGAGACACTATAGGACATTTTAAGTTATCTAATATATGGAGGTATTGACAGAAAAATCACTGTAACTGAAATTCAAATGTGATAACAAAAGATAAATATAGTCATCTCAGTTCACTTTGTGTTAGGGCAAAATAGTATCCAGCTTAAACTATTGGCACTACATAGCTTTACTGAAGTGTCTTGATGGCTAATGCGCAAATTATTGCAAGTGTAGTATGTTCCAAGGAGGCTACAGTTCATCTCCTGTAAAAAGAGAGGGAAGGAAGCTCAATGACATGAATGGAAAGATCCTTGGGGCCTGAAGGCTCTCTCTCTTCATTTGCAACTGCAGAAGTAGAGCAAGAGTACACAGTTATTCAGAATGATTTGCATTTGGCAAATCCTTAATTGATCTCTGGCCACTTGAATAGATTCTTCCAGGAAAAGACATATGACAGTTTTCATCCAATACCCTGGGTTTGGAGCATAACTTATTCTGGAGGCCAAAGAAAAACAAGCCAAGCAGTTTCTCTTGCTTTAGTTCAAAAACATTGAATAATCTATCCTCATGAGTTTCAAAATCAACCCTTCAGATTTTAAATATAGAGAGCAAGTGGCTTATGAAGGTTGTAGTTGGATCCCACAGATGTACTCAACCCCTCCGCTCTGCAACTGATTCGGACTCTGTCCAGCAATCAGTCCCCAAGGACTGCCACAGAGAAAGTCCTAAAGGCAACCACGCTCCTCCCTGTCTTCTCTTGGCCATCTCCCATGAGGAAAACCTCTGTCCCGGCTTGACTTCTGGATACCAGGATGCCTCCCTTCAGACGAGCTAAAAAATAGCCTCATGGCACTTGCTGGAGAGGAGTGTGTGTTGTTTAGAAACTAATTTCCCAACCAATACAAATTATTTGTGTCAGATTCAGATTTAATAAGTACTATTTTTGTGTTGGGTGATGTATGTACTTTTTGTAATCCTTAAAACAACCCAACAAGCATAGTATTAGAATTCCATTGTTTAAATTAGATGGCCCAAAGCAATTAAGTGACTCGTCAAAAGCTAAACAACTTACAAGCATGAGATTCAAAATTTGAACTCAAATTTGAGTTTATCTGATTTCCTTAACCAATCTTCTGTCTTATTTCCATCAAACTAACAAGGGGATCATCATGTTTCATTGATAATTTTTATGGATAAAACATAAATAGCACATAAATTAAGGGTTAATCTCCCATAAGAATCTGATGTATTAGTCACAAAATATAAAATGAGAGAACCAAGTCTTACCTGGAGGTAGAGATCAAAGATAGCCAGTTCCTTTCAATGTGCTCAGCAAGAGGATGGACCACACACCACAGGCTGAAAGAGGAAACTGAGGTAAACTCCACAGCAATTTTGAACAATTTTGCCAGGTGGGGAGAGCGTGGGTGGACACAGGCAGAGCAGATTAGGGGAAATAAAAGATGAAGGGCATGGTCTCACCCCTGAGCAATCTCTTCTCTTTCCTCTTTCCTCCTGGCCTCTTTTTTCTGGCAGTCAGCAGAGAATTGGCCACGCTGGCAAGGCCACTGACGTGCATCTCAGCTCCCAGGGCACAGAAAGAGCTGAAGCTTTTGAGCCATTTCTTTGCAATTTGCTGCAAGTTTAAGGCCACACGTGATAAAGCTTTCTTTATGGGAGAGAGTGAATAAAAGAAAAGACCACTTGTGATCTTACTTGCTGATTCCCAGAAAACACAACTCCGCAGGGGGCAGAGGGTAAGGGAACAGAAGCCAGAGGAGGGCGGAAGTTTATACCAGAGACCTCTCCTCCTTCCAAAAAGTTTTTAAGCCAACTATTCCTTAGGGACATCACTGAGATCCTTGTGTTTTCTTTGTTTGTTTGTTTTTGTTTTGTTTTGTCTTTAATGGTTCTTGGGCTAATTTGCTACATGGTTTTCTTTTCCATTGGTATTCTAGACTCTTTAGGGACGAAGTATCAGGTCACACCAAAGCTCTGCAGTGCTCTGTACAGAAAGAGTTAATTCTCAGAGACATGATCAATTGCTCATATTTACAATTTCTATGAGTTTTGAAAACAGAAAAAAAAAAACACATATTGAATTTTTGGCATTGTTTATTCTGCCTAATTCCAAGGATAAAGAAATCCTTGCACTGAGAAAGTCTACAATTCTAATAAATTCTTTTTCCAAGAGAAAAACTTTAGAGGATCTTAAGCAGTATTAGTTTGCATTTGTTTTCTACCAACAAATAAATTTGCTACAAGAATTATCCAAGATTCACGCTACTCTTAAGTGGCTGAGACTCTGGGATGGTCACTTAATTTTACTGAGTCTCAACTTCTTCCTTTGTAAAGCAGAATTTTTTGGTTAAAAAAAAAACAGATTTATAGGGCTGTTTTAAGGATTAAATTATATAATGTATTCAAAAGCACGCTGCAAGAAAATGACTGCAAGGTATCATCATTTTATATATATAGAGAGAGATATATATTTGGTTCACATAATGGTCAGGATAGTTAATCAATATTATTCAAGCACATTTTACTACAAAAGAAAGAAAAGAAAAATGGGTTTATCTTAAACTTTGCAATGAAGCAATGGTGTTTTCAGACTCTGAAAGGCCAAATATTTCACTTTAACAATCAAACCAGACTTTTCCATTGGAAATAGTGAGCAAACATCCGAATACATTGAGTGTTAGTCTAGACTTCTCAGTGTCTAACAGGTGGCCAGGCCACTGTTTTATTAAAGAGGAGATAATATTTACCAACCCAAAGGGCATAATTTTCCTCACCAAGAAATGAAATTCTCCCCTGAGAATGTAATTTGGTCTATTCCCAACTGGCTCAATTTCACTCTCCAACATGATTCCTTTTCTTATTTCCAGAGTCCACAGTTAATGTTACTGTTTTGAATGCACATAATTTTTACACTTATTCAGACCTTCTTATATGCACCTTTGCACTGGATTGTGGCCTACTTTAGCCTTTCATTCCCATTTCCAAACTCTAGACCAGGGGGTTAACAAACATCTATAAAGGGACAAATAATAAACATTTTAGGCTTTGTAGGACCATGCGATCTCTATCACAACCACCCACCTCTGCCATTGTGGTGTTAAATTAACCACAGACAATATAAAAATGAAAGCATTTCCTAAGACTGCAGTAACAAAGTACCACAAGCTGTGTGACCTTAAATGGAACTTTATTGTCTCACACTTTTGAAGGCCAGAAATCAAAAATCCAGGTGTCAGCAGAGCCATGCTCCCTCTGAGACCTGTAGGGAAGAATCCTCCTTACCTCTTCCACCTCCTGGTGTTTGCTGACAGCCTGAATTCCTTGTTTTATAGGTGTATCACTCCAACAGCTGCTTCTGTTACCACACGGCCATCTTCTCCCTTTATGTCTCTTTTTTCTGTTCTTAAAAAGACACTAGTCATCTTTGACTAAGGCCCACCCTAATGACCTTATCTTAACTTGATAAGGTCTGCAAAGACTCTCTTTTCAGAAAAGGTCACATTCACAGGTACAGGGGGTCAGGACTTGCTCATATCTTTTTGGGAGACACAATTCAAGCCAGGACACTCATATTCTCATTTTCCTCCTTACTTGAATTTTTTCCTGCAATTATTTTACTCACTTCCTTCTGTATAACCTCAATTCTTCTGTTTCTCTTTCAATTTATTGATCTTCCCAGGCAAACCTCACCTCAGTTGAATCCACTTTCTTTCTCCTTAGTATTTCCATCTGCACTGTTTTAAATGAATGATTGAAGAACAACTGAGTAACATGACCTTAGGGCTTATTTTATATTTATAACCACTAAACTCACTGAGTCCTAGAGGCATTGCTAGACATAATACCTTTTAATGACCCAATCACTTTACCTCTCTCAAATCCTCATTTCTGTTTGCACCCTGATTATTAGCTGATGATCTTGCCTAGGAAATTCACTAAAAAAACCCCAGAAATATTGGGAGAAATATTACACTCTGTCCTCATGACATCTACTCTCTACCCAAATGTACATTGCTATTAGCTGTCTTCCTTCCTGCTCCTACAGTCCATGTTTCTAAGCCCACATTTTAGTCATATTCCTTGTATATATTTCCTCTCCTCCAGTTCATTTTTCACCAACTCTAATCAGTTTTTTCCTTTACCACTCCAATGCAAATATTTTCATCAATAACATTAAAGGCATTCACAGTAATAAATCCAGTGATCAATATCCAGACCTCCTTTTAATTGATGTATTAGCAGAATTATATGTCATTAATGTGCCCTTCTCTTGGATACATTTTATTCACTTGGTTTCACCACACTCCCCTGGTTTTCCTCCTACTTCAGTGGTCATGTGCTCTTAGTCTTCATTGCTGGAGTGTTCCAAAATTCAATCTGTGGAATATCTTCTTTTGCTGTCTATATTTACTTCCTTAATGACCTTATCTGGTGTCATGGCTTTAAATGTAATCTATAATATAAGATCCAGTGAGGTTAGGCAATATGTTATATACCCAAATTTGAGTTAAGAGTTTTTCAGTCTGGAAACATGTATACATATATACAGTAGATATATATATATATATATATATAGAGAGAGAGAGAGAGAGAGAGAGAGATCTACGTGTGTGTGTATTAGCACTCTCCACTGAAAAGGTCTAGAAACAATGATCAACTAAGTAGCAATCAGTGCAACTAGCACCATAAATAAAGGCACCATGGATCCTTGGTAAGTGACTAATACCAGCTGTAAAGACATAAGATGGGCCTGGAATATCTTGTCATAAAAAGGAGCTAGGATGCCTTGAAGAATACATTGTGCCAATAGGAGTCAGAAGCCAGCCTGAACAGGCTCCTGCTAATCAAATATAGGAAAGTTTGAGCATCAGTAAGAATGACTGTAATGGTTGAAACATATAAAATGGTAATGGTTGAAACATTATTTTAATAAAATTTATGTTAAAAAACACTATAAAAACATCACATGGTCATTTTGGAATAATTCTAAACACAACTTAAATATTAATATATTTAAACATATTAATATTTATATATTTATATTATATATAATATATATCATATTATATATAAATATTAATATATTCAAAATTAGCGGTATTTAGGGAGAAATTTGTTTATCCTAGCTTTCCTATTCCATTCTTTCCTTAGAGTTATTACAGAGTAAAGATAAATTTCTCTTCATAGAATTCCAACTAATAAAAAAAGGATGAGAGAATAAGAATATTATAATTTTCTTTTCTTTCTTAGGGTAATTAATATTTATTGAAATGTAATTCAATCTTAAAGTATCCTGAAAGGATTTTGGTAAGGTTTTGAAGTTTTACTGAAATAATACCAGTGCAACCTTGGTTCAGTCCAACAAATAGTCTGAAAATAAAGACTATTCTCCAGAGATGACAAATTTATTTGTAGAACAGTTTTAATAAAAACAAGATTAAAAATACAAAATCCTTAAACTTATTTGAGTCAAATGCAACAGTTAAAGGAAAAAATGTAGCAAATATACTATAATTTTCAATCGCTTTTAGATTGGTAGAACTCTAATGGGTTTTATTTGCACAGCTTGGTTTTTGTGTCACAGTAGAGAAATTGAGAAAGTAGTTATTGTACAGGGATAATTCTTAATGGTTTTGAAAAATTTCTGTTACTATGATCAGTTCAGACCCTCTCTGTAGTTTTTATAATTCTATATTACATGTAAGTAGATTAATTTCTAGTAAGAATTAAGCTATTACATATTTAATTTTATAATTTTAATTTTTATTTAAGATTCAGAGAGTATATATGCAGATTTTTTACATGGGTATATTGTGAGACACTGAGTTTTGGGGTAAAAATGATTCCATCCACTAGATAATGAGCATGGTACCCAACAGGTAGTTTTGCAGCCCTTGCCTTTCTCCTCCATCTCCCCCTCAAGTAATGTGTCATGTCTATTGTTCCCATTTTTATGTCCATGTGTACTTAATGTTTAGTCCCACTTATAGGTGAGAATAGTGTAATTTTCAAATCCCTAATGAATTAATAAATTTAGCAAAAGGCGATCAGTAACCAATACTATCACCAAAAATCTCAAGCCATTTTGAACATACTGGTGGAAGTTAAAAGCTTGAAACACCACCTTTGAAATAGTCCTCCTTTTACTTCCAAAGAAAACTAATCTTATCAAATCTCCGATTAGATTTAAATACCAGTACATAAGAAATATAGGGAAGAGAAGACAACGCTAAATGACACTGCAAAAGATACAAACAGCAAAATTGAAAGTAAAGAATCTCTTTAGGACAAATAACTCAATATTTTTTCCAACCAAAAAATGCAAGGAGAAAAGGAGATGAGGGAGAAATTTTATATTTTAACTTAAGAAATGAACTGACCAATTACAATGTACGGACTTTGTACACCTATTCAAAGAGAAACAAGCTATAACAAGACTTCTTTGTAATCTTCTTAGAAGTTTTATAACCTCAGAAATGAGAACACTGTGGATATTTGTTGTATTGAGTAATTTGTGTTAGTTTTTTTTAGACATGATAATGGTAGTGTCATTGTTTTAGAGGTAAATATAGCATTGCTTTTTTTTTTTTTTTACAAATCATTTACTAATAAAAGGATATATTTATATTTTCAAGATAATTTAGAGGAGATGCACTAAATATTAGGAGGTATATATGGAACAGATTGGCTGTATATTAATTGTTTGAGTAGGTGATAGGCACCTGGTGTTCACTCTACTATTCTCTCTGGTTTGAATACATTTGAAAATTTTCATATTGAGTTTTAAATAAATGATACAGAGACAGATAAATATATGTGTGTGTATGTGTGTGTGTGTATATATATATATATGTAAATAGATTAAAAAGTGTTACTGGATAAATTCCAAATTTCTTTCTATATTTGGCTACGAAGCCATTGTTGATATAAAAACTTTTGTTTTCTACTATCCATTCCGTGTTTTCATTGCCGTCTGCTAGGACCTCTCTTGGTGGAACATTTTTACTGACAGGATGACCTGCAAGTTAATTCTTGCCAGGTCAATTTTCTTAGTAGTTCTGTTTTTGTTTGGTGACTCCAGTGTCCCACTATACTTACTATGTAACATGGAAGCATTAAGGGCTCCATGGAGAATTCTTTGTGTTCCAAACACAATCTTTCTTGCCACTATTTTGTATCAGAAACCATACTTCAGCCTAACAAATTGGGATCAATCACTTCCTCCTCTGATGGTTCAGTAATATGAGACAACAAAATATCCAAATAGTAGCCTTGGTTCCAGGGTACCATTACTATTATCATCGTGTATTCTGGTGAAAGTATCCCTTACTTGGAAATTATTTCATCTGGACAAGCCGAATCAAAAATTTTAGAGATAGAAAGCACCCCCAAACCTGCTGAATCACATGGGGTAGAATTTATAGGCGTGGAGGTGACCTGTAAAGCTGGACTAAGTGTGAATTGGTGTGAACAAGGACACACTAATCTGATGTCTGAGGCTTCCTATTTTAGGTAATGATCATAGTAATCCCTCTCCTCTGACCTGGATGTTAGTCTCCATTAGAACTTACCCATTATGACCCCTCACACCATGTAATTTAAATTTTCCTTCCTTAAGACTTGTTTTGAGAATATTTAATTGAAGGATGACGTTAAAGGTTCAGACTAGACTGCCAAGCAATCATCTCCCTTCCACTCAGAGCCATGGCATGACTGTAAGAGGAAAATCCTGAGAGAGGAGTAAAATACACACCTGAAGAAGAGATAGTCAATCTCGTCTTCTTGTGCTGTGTATAGTTGGAAGTGTGTGTGTGTGTGTGAGAGAGAGAGAGAGAAAGTATATGTATATAGAAAGTGTGCATTAACTCAACTGATGTATTTGCCCGAGATAAATAAATATAAATGATAAGTGGAAGGTTCCTTTTGGAGCAGGAAGCTGGAGAGGGTAGTTTCAGGCCAGAGCAAAGGGAGATTTGAAAACACCAGGCTAAGGAGTTGGGATTTGATATCATAGGTAATGGGGAAATAATAGGTGTAGATTGAAGAATCAGTTCCTTAGGAAACTTAGCTAGAAATACAACTGTCTATTTTATAGGGCTCTAAAGCCGAATGCCAGAAATGTGGATATTTTGGCTTCGGTGCTATTTGATTAAAGAAAGGACACAACTTAGTTGCAGAAAGTTAGATGATGACTAAATGTGGCTATGAATTCATTAGTGATAGTGAGAAAGATGTGACTGTGAGAATATAAGCCCCATAAGGTTCTTTGGAGACTGTAGGAAGGTCAGTAGATGTCTGTCTCATGACAGAGTAAGTTAAGTACCACACCGCCGTATTTGCATATAAGAGGAAAGGATGCCTTCAGAGGACTGGAGGAAGTGGATTGTACAAATACTACATAAATCATAATAACCACAGAATTATTTTTATATTATACATTATCTTCACTCATAACATCGACAGATAATCTATGACATAATTTTAATAATTTCGAGTATATATTTACTATAATATTTATATATTATATATATAAAACCAAGAGGCACTTCCAGTAATTTTGGCAAAAAGGGAGCATCAACATAGTATCTAAGCTAAAAAATAATAAAAATAAACACAATTGATATACTTTTTTCTGTACAGATTCTACTTTTTACAAACATTTCCCAGCCACTAAGTCAGTCGCTTAACAATACTTGTGATGGGATGATACTAAGTATTGCTATGTATATTAAATGGAAGGTACAGGCGAAAGGATAAGATTTATTTCAATTGCAAAGTGATTACTTAAGTTCAAAAGCCTCACTCTTGTTTTTTTAGAAGTTGAAAAATTTGGCAAAGTTATTAGTTAGTAAACATATTCAGGTTCAGGTCGGTTGAGAATGGTAAGAATTACATTGTTAAAAATTGTCATGTACAAATGACATCCCTACAGTGTCACTTTGGTTGGCAGTTATTTGAAAATATTGCTTTTCAGAAACAGCAAATTCAGCTAATTAAATACTCTTTGGTTTACAAATATCCTTCAAGGTCAATTTTTGGGCCATATTTATTAAAACTTGCCAATGTCATTTTTTTTTTTTTTCCTGTCAGGAAGAGGTAATGACTGGTCAGAACAAATGCCTGCAGAAATCAGAGCACATTTTAATACCAAAATGCAAATCAAATTATTCAAACCAACCAAAACCCAAAACACTCTAAATTTAGATTAAAGTTCCTTCAGTCACATATCCTAATATATTATAGACAACCAGGGAGAATCTCACTTTTATTATTTTGCATTGAGAACTTCTGAATATTTATAAAAGCACCAATTTTCATTTTGTGACTTGCATGATAGAAATCTTGAGGAAGAAATATCAGGGGTTGGGTGGGTTCAGTGATATTTATTACCAATGCTTATCAACTAACAGATTGTCCTTGTTGGAACAAAAATGGTATGCATTCTTCTGTGACAATATATTAAGACATAAACTGACAGTCATAAGTGAAAAAAACACCAGTTAAGCAAACATAATATGCTAAAATTCCCATGCAAATAATTTACAGAGTATAAAAAATTTAGTGATTTTTTAAGCTGATGAATATGTATTAAGTAAAGCCATTAAAACTTCACTAACAGGTAATATATAGATATGTTAGAATTATTAAAGTTAGCAATACTACAATACTAAATTATACTTATAGTTAAAATGAAATCTCTGATAGAAGATGGAGTTTTGGACCCGTAATCAGTTGGGAATTTTAAAAAGAAAAGGGACAGGGAAACTGCTATCAACCAACACTTTATATACACAAATAACTATTTATTGAAGTATATATACTTCAAACAACTATTTTTAATTTCACATTTAACATCTGAGTATTTTGCCTTTTTAGGGAGTAAAATTACTGGAAAGAAAATCATTCTCTTCAAAAGTTATTCAAGTAGCAGTTTTCAAACTAATTCAAGGGCTAATTCACATTTGGAAACATGTATAAGTGCTCCTTGTCATGCAGAAAGTAATGGTTGAACTGTGTATTCACAAGTCATTTCACTCCAGAGTAACTAAAGTGGTTTGTATCAAAGATGGAGGGGTGTCATGGATACCCTGCAAATTTTACGTAGCGTTCACTTCCAATCCACAGCTCTGCTTTTTTTGCTTCTTAGTACCATCGGTTTTACAAGGAAAGCAGGCTTGAGGAACTAGAACTTAAGTTGAAGGCCGTTCTTTCTTTTTATTATGGCAGAGCAGAATTTCTGCTTATTTTTTTGGTTACTAATATTGAGTAAGAGGAGTATAATTGAAGTGAAGCCATGCTTTCCTCCTATGAGTTTGTCTTTGTTTTTTCTTCATCTGGTTTTTGTTTTGAAACAGGAAAGGAAAATTATCCTGCTGTACTTTAATTTGAAATAGGAACTTTCAATGACACTGAAATATTAAACCATTAAGGCTTACAAAGTTTTGTTATTAGTTTTTTTTAATGAATTTCAAATTCTAACCTACTATCTGATCATGCTGGGCAGATTAATGCAGTGGCTGTTGTTTATTGACTGGTCAGTGTTTCATCTGTGAAAGTCAAGATGAATAAGGTTTAATTTTTCATAGTAGGACAGATAAATATTTGGCCTTTTGTGTTAGAACTTAGTAAAATAAAATATACATTAATAGAACATTTATAACAACACAAAACATAATAAATTGCTGGATAATACACTCCTTTGTCTTATGAAAACTCAGAAGATCTCATACTATAATTTGTACAAAGTTAAATTACTGACACTAATTTTTATCTAATGTATTTGAATAATTCATAAAACATTTCCCTCAGAGGCTTGTAGAATATTAGAAAAAAAGAATTAAATCTTCTTTCTAGTTTTCTGTTATATGATACTAGTTCTTATTATATCAAAATATTCAGCCTCTGATTATATGAAAATAATCAGTAGTTTACAGTTCTGATTATATGAAAATACTCAGTACCACGGAATGTCATTTTGTGGGTTTCATTTTAATGGAAAAATTTTAAAATTAAATAACTTTCAAGAAAATAAATCAAATTTAAACATTCTTGAGAGTACTTACCTATGGTGATTTATTATTACTCTTTGAAGCCTTTTTGGTTACACTGAATTATTTGCATAATTAAAGAACCACTTCTTAATGCGAAGCAATGAGGAAATCATTGCTTCATTGTCAGAACATGAACATGTTCAACATTTTTATCTGTTAGGAGAAGGCTTTTCTTCTGTGCTCCACAACTTTTCAAGGAAGCAGAAACCCAAGGATACCAATGTGTGTCAAGGCAATCAACCTTTAAAACATGTGGAGAAAAACTAGCTGTCCCTAGAAAGAAAATGCGGATTCCTTTTAGAGTCTTACACATATGTCAAAAGCCAATTTTGTTTTCCATTTATACATAATTCCATATACTGTATTTTATGGTCTTACCTACACTAGTTGATACTAGGTCAGTATTTTTGAATCAGCAGGTGAACATTGAGTTCCACTATGGAAATGAAGCCTTAATCTTCAGCAGTTTTGTGTCTTCAAACATATTTTGCTCAATTTTTTTTTTTTTTTTTCTGAGGCAAAGTTTAACATCTCGTTGCCCAGCCTGGAGTGCAATGGTGCGATCTCAGCTCACCATAACCTCTGCCTCCCAGGTTCAAGTGATTATCCTGCCTCGGCCTCCCAGGTAGTTGGGATTACACGCGTGCACCACCATGCCCGGATAATTTTGTATTTTTAGTAAAGACAGGGTTTCTCCATGTTGGTCAGGCTGGTGTCGAACTCCCAACCTCAGGTGATCCACCCGCCTTGGCCTCCCAAAGTGCTGGGATTACAGGCGTGAGCCACCGCGCCCGGACCAAAAAGGTTCATTTTATTTCACCATTGTTAGCCTGCTGTTAGAATGATTTGCTAGTGGGAACACAAAGAGCAATTCAAGTTAGGTAAAAGCACCATTAGGTAAGGTAAAAGCAACATTTATTTTAACAAATACAATGTGTAGGCAATAACACACATTGCCTAACATCCATGGTGCACAACATAGACTGGGAAACATGTTACTGTTCTCTGAGCATGGTTCATTGGTGTGAAACATACAAATACGTATGGAAATCTCAATTTAAGTTATATGTAGTTTTAGCTTAACTCATTGTTTGTAGTGTAATTCATTCGCAATAAGAATTTGAGTATCTTCCAGATGAACAAATTGATGTGTGAATAAAGGACCTAAAACTGATATATTTCTTAAAAAGAACAATTTAATTTTGGAATATTCTTTACCTAAAATTTCTGATTTCTTAATCTTAAAATTGAATTTTGTTGAAGATTTAAAAAATGGACTGACAATATCAGCAAATTCATAAAGACACAAATGACCTAGGACAATGGTCATAAAATGTGTTGCTGCTTGTTCGATCAATGAAATAAACACAGTTTCGTTTCAAAGTACATAAATATTTTAGCTTTCAATTATCTGGAATTGAGCTATTAGCATTTGAACTTTTATTGATATTTCTTCCACACATTAGCTAATAATCGCTAAATAAGGGGGATCTTGTTGGTGTTTCTAGACTATGAAAGTTCATAGAACTTTGTTTTATTGGCATGTTCTAACAGTTTGAAAGGCAGTTGATTTGCAAATGGCATATAAGTCAGGAAAGGCATTAAACTAGAATCAGGGTTAGGATGACAGAAGAGGACAAGACCCTTATTGAGGTTTCCATTATTATTTTAGAAGTACTATAAATGACGAGGACAATGGAGAGCCCCTTACTGACATGGAAGCACCAAGAATACCTCCCACAGTAGAATATAAATGATTTTTAGATTATTCACTTCTCATTAATCAAGATTTGATAATCACACAATTAGTTCACTTTTATAAATTAATAATTTCAAACTTTAGACTTTATTTATAATGATAATTTTTATATTTTTATTACTTAGAAAATAATTTATATTTTTCCATCATTTAAACAAAGAGTAGGCCTGAGTCTCATGCCTTTTGCACAGCTTTTACCTTCAAAGAAAGTTCTCTGGGTAAGATAGGCAGGGAATATGGGGAAACTGCAAATTAACAGTCTACATACATCTAATATGAACAGTCTGTAAGATATTCCTTTTCTTTAGTTTAACTGGGATTGCAACGGTAAGATTTGTTCTGGTATTCAACCAAAATAGACAGAATTTGGTATTCTGTTTTTAGGAAGTAAATACTTTCTTGAACATAATATGAGAAAATTTCTTCGTTCATCAGATGAAGACTAATATAGATATATCCCTGTACAGAGCTACCGTCTTCATCTTTTATTGAGAGCCAAACCAGGTCTTATACAAATGACAAAAAATATTACAGCTAACAAAAGCAAAAGTGGTGCTTTTATCAAGGAAACCAATATTTTAAAGGTTAATTTAGATATATAACTGGAAAGACGTTTATTAGCATGCTGAAAATAACACTGATGACACTCAGAATATACCTGGTTTTTACTTAACAGAGAACCATGGCATCCAGGTAACCAGTTCCAACTTTTCCTACCATTGATTTTATGGTTTTCTAAACAATTACCTTTTTCCCTAGGTGGGCTAGAAACTCTTTCATTTGAAAGACCTGAGTTTATTTAATGGCACCTATAAATAGGCTCATATAAAAATGTAGTAAATTGCAACAAATACATTGGCACCACAGGAAGTAAGCTCTGGATTTGGATGTGAACACAATAATATTGCTGTCACCTAAAAGGGGGAGAACTCTACTGGCAGAAAATGTCCCTTAGCATCCTTTGAGATGTACTGGGTGTGTACGAAAGTCACATACTTGGTGGATCTTCATCCCTTTATTTATCCCAATTGACTTCTAGCTGTAATAGTAATTTATTTTTAAAGAAAAATGTATCAATCTTCCTGGATTGATGAACACAGTTCTGGAATGAAGATGTTCTAATTGCTTTGGCCACTATTATTCCTCTTATTTCCTGTACCTTAAAACACAACAAAAAACAAAACCAGGCAATTTGCTGAGACTTCCACTGTAGTAGCCAAGATGCCCTGCTAATTGGACTATACAGCTTTGATGAAACTGCCAACAGACTGTGATGGGCTTCCAACTGTCCTGCCAGTCCACTCACTCCAAACGTGGCTTTATGTTCAATTAATATTTATGTTAGAGATGGACAGGCTTTGGAAGATGGGAAAATATTGGCTTTGTTAAGTAATTAGACACAAGGGGTATGAGAAGATAAATGCTTTTCTCCCCCTTCTCTTAATTGCAATGAAAGGAAAATAGTTAAATTCACTGGCAAAATTTGACTCATAGTAATTTTTGCAAACATAGAGACACACAGGCAAAACTAAGGAAATGAAAACAATTAGGTAAGTTCTAAAAAATGAAGACCTGGTGTTAATTCAGAAATCTACTGAAATATATTTTAATTATTTAGGTAGAGGCTGCATCCACTTGATCCTTTTTACATTTTCCTACTTATTGGAGAATTTGCCTTGAAACCATGAATATTTTTTGTTGTATTATCTTTGCCTTATTTTTTAAAACGCTGTGAATTACTGTAAAATAATGCTTCAAAAGGGGAGAGTACAATATCCATTTACGAGAAATAAAAGTATTTTTAATGTAAACATTTCTTTCTACTACGTCAGAGAAAATAAAAACTGGAAATCACAATCAAAGTTTACATAGAAGCTAAGATTGTTTAGATAATGAGTAGGTCTATATATAGTACTGAAGGAAGAATCATAACCAAACAGTGTTGGAAAGAAATGGACACCAACTATAAAAATATGGTATTGGCTAACAGTCTTTCATCTGGGAGATATGGACCCAGAATTCATTCAGTTAGCAAAAGTTACTAGTGAAAAAAACATTCTTTGCAGCATCCTCATTTAATTGGCAAAAAAAAAAAAAAAAAAAACTATATCAGATTATCATTTAAATTATAATAGGTAGATGATTGGCTGTCCATCGACCTCCATGCAAATGAATCATCATTCTCTTACTGGGCTTGGAGAGAACTACAATGTATAAAAATGGTGATTAAAGTATAACTTTATAAAAATGTTTCCCTTTTCCTTTTTTAAAAAAAGAGTTTACTATCTACAGAAACAAAAAAATCTTCATATTTACATCAAGATAACTATCATGACATATATAATAATACGAAATAAAATATTGAAAGTGAGTATCAACTTTTTAAATAGAGGTTTGGCTCACAGCATAAACAAGTGTAGATAACAAACAAACCAAAACAAAACAAACAAAAAGACTTTCAATAATAACCCGATCCTCAAACAATCTCTCTATAATCTCCCCTGCCAGAAGAAGCATGACTGACAATGGGCCAGATTGCCGATGGAGGCTACCCCGACAAACGGCGTGTGGATACCACAACAGGGGTTGTCAGTGGGACCTTTGCCCCTGAAAGACAAACTACAACAGTTGCCAAGAATCAGGCTTTTCCTACATCAACACAAAAACCCTGGGTTGAAATAATCTCCTTCCTCTCTTGCTATATAACCCAGAGTGATTTTTCTGTTTCCTTTTCTTCCTCTACCACACATTTTGCAGCAAATTAAGAAGACACAGGCGATCACGCTGAAGTACAATTTCCCAAGCCTTCTCTGGCATCATTTAGAATTCTAACCTGACTGAAAGACCTGACTCTGACTCTTTCCTAGGTGTTTATGGATAAAGAATGCCATCCCCTTAAATGGTGATTTGATCTCAGTTGAGTGACATCCATAATCACAGACAGCTCCTATACATTCATTAGGCAAGTAGACTGGAAAATGCCTCGGTCTTCCAGGTTTGAGGCTGGTGATAGAGCTCCTTCAAGTGGTGCATAACAGTAATGTAATACCAAACATGTGGCCCTCTCACCCAGCCCTTCAGTGCCCTCCATCTGCAAAAGGCCCTTTATTTGAAGCTAAATGGAGGAGGGCATTTGGAATGGCTGCCTCCCAAAGACACTCCACAGTGAACTTCCTTCTGTTTGTTCACATGTACTCAGTCATTTGCTACAGCTATTCTATGAGTTACTGAAACCACAAAAATCATATGCACACACATGCACACAAGCACCCTTTCAAACCGTTCCCTTCTGTCTCTCTTTCACACACACACACACACACACACACACACACACACACACACACACACAGTGTTGGCAGGATGTATCAGAATTCAAATAATGCTCTGGAACTTTCATCCCTCAGTACTAAGAGCAAAAGCTGCTTAGTTGGTAACCTACATTTCCTGCACTGTTTCCTTGCTAAGCCACACCATCTCCTTTGTGATTTGGTTTCCTTTATGATTTATTATATCACAGTGACCACTATATATCTTAATATAAATGTTACTAAATTGTGGAGCCAGCAATCCTGGCCTTCAGTGTGTATGTGTGTGCGTGCATGGGTGTGAATACGTTTTACATGTATCTATGTGGGAGCTTATATACACACACACATATATATTCCCTCCTTAAAAAATCCTTAGAAGCTGGTGTTGCAATGTGAAAGCTTCTTTGAGCAAAGAGTTTTTAACATGTACCTCACTGTAAAAATATACACACAAAATGCGAAGAATCCCAAAATGCAATAGCCATTTGCCCATCTTCTCAAATTTCTACAGTGTTGTGTCTAAATGTTGTGCTGGCTTGAAGAGAGTCTTTGACAAGTCAATCTCTTTGGAAACACAGCCCATTCTATCCATTGTCACTGGTCTGGCTTTGGGGTTGGTATCTCCTCCCCTCTTGGTTTCCCTTTCTCTTCTTCTTCTTCCTTGATAGCCTGGATCTGTTCTGAAGAGTGCGATTGAGGGGTCGGGTCCAGGGATTGATTTTCAACACCTGCCAACCGTTGCTCCTCTTCAATGACTTTCTTCCACATCTTGTGGTTCTGTAAGAGGTGCTGAGTTATTTGGCAGTAGATTTTTCTCCTTTTGAAAGTCTTCTTTTCTAAAATAAATAAAATAAAATGCACTAAATTAGACTACTTAGTTGTGTGCTGAGCACACAAATGTTATCTCTTTTAAGATAATTAAGAGGAGGTAATCCATAACCTTGGTTTGTATATTATAATAATGCAGTTTTGGAGAATGGGGAAGAAAGAGGAAAATGGCAATAATCATTAAAATATCACTCACAAATAACTAGGGATGGTATTTAATATTTGGCAATGTCCAGAGCAAGATTCTGCTTTTATCTTGGTATTATTCTCCTTACATTCAGGCTCTCAAGGCTTTTTACATAGATCATTGAAATAACTTCTTGCTATGTCTGTCTCTGTCAGTCAATTTAATTCACAAACATCTACAAGACTGATATATTTAAAGATGGTTCTGATGTTCCTCATCTGCTTCATGTGGACTAAATAATTAATTTCAGGCTGGGCGCAGTGGCTCAGGCCTGTAATCCCAGCACTTTGGGAGGCTGAGGCGGGCGGATCACGAGGTCAGGAGATTAAGACCATACTGGCTAACACGGTGAAACCTCATCTCTACTAAAAATACAAAAAATTAGCTGGGTGTGGTGGTGGGCACCTGTAGTCCCAGGTACTCGGGAGGCTGAGGCAGGAGAATGGCGTGAACCCGGGAGGCGGAGCTTGCAGTGAGCTAAGATTGCGCCACTGCACTCCAGTCTGGGAAGACAGCAAGACTCCATCTCAAAAATTAAACTAAACTAAACTAAACTAAAAAAAAAATTAATTTCAAAATGTAGTTAACTATACCCTGCTTTTTTAATTTTTAAAACATCTACACTGAACTCGTATTTTCAAGCTGGTACTACCTATCCTTCTGAAATGTTCTTTGCAACCACTGAGAGTATATATCCATTCATTTTTTAAAGACTCCATCAGATTTCACTGAATTCTTCTAAGAAATAATCTCTTTCTTCTAAATTTCTATGTTACTCCATATATGCCTCCTAGAGTATATACTGTTTCTGTTTTTATTTTTTCCCTTTTGTTCTCCTTATTATCTCTTCTTCTGGTAACTGTGCATCCAAAATCATTTAGAGAGAACTTTTCCCCCTCCCTTCAATTATGTGGTTCTAGAAAAGGTTTTTAAATTCTACTTCCTCACTCACAACCGGTCTACAAAATTGTATCACAGTGACCGGCCAATAGTTGCGTGGGTGACCCAAGTTGGGCCTGAGTCCTTCCTTGAGATATTTCCCATTTGCACATAATGAATGTGGGTTTGAGAGGTGTAATTGGAGATCCTTTCTCCTTTGCTTATGCATCTGGAATAAAGTGAACTTACAGCTGGCTATAGTTCCAGCCTCATGAAGAAAGCAAAGCTGAAAGAACAAGCTGTTAGGCAGGTGAGGCAGAGACAAAAGCAAGAACAAATAAGCACTGATAATAGCCAACATCATGTTTACATGAACCAATAATGTTCACTTTTTGTATATCCTCATTCCATTGGAATTTTATAACTTGTAACAAAAAAAAAAGTTCTACCTTAGTATACCTCCTTTAAGAAACTAATCTTGGGCCAGGTGCGGTGGCTCATGGCTGTAATCCCAGCACTTTGGGAGGTCGAGGCAGGCGGATCATGAGGTCATGAGATCGAGACCATCCTGGCTAACACAGTAAAACCCCGTCTCTACTAAAAATACAAAAAATTAGCCAAGCGTGGTGGCGGGCACCTGTAGTCCCAGCTACTCAGGAGGCTGAGGCAGGAGAATGGTGTGAACCCAGAAGGCGGAGCTTGCAGTGAGCCAAGATCGGCCACTGCACTCCAGCCTGGGCGACAGAGTGAGACTCCGTCTCAAAAAAAAAAAAAGACACTTATCTTGGCATCTTCAAGATGGTAGGCTAGAGACATCTGGTACTTGCCTCCTCCACAGAGAAGAACCAATGGACTGAGTAGGTAATCAGACTTATCATCTAAAATATAATTTTGAATTCAACAGAGAAATGACAGGAAATACCTAATATAAGGAAGAAGAAAAACAATTCGTAATATGAATGAGAAATTTACTAAAGAGACAGGTATCAAGAAAAGAAAAAAGAGGAACCAAAGAGAAACTCTGGAATGAAGAATTCATTGAAAGAAATACATATACATTCAAAAGTTTTAACAATAGACTAGATCAAGTTGAAAAAAGAATCAGAATTTGAAGATGGGTCTTTTGACATAACCCAGTCAGATGAACATTAAAAACATAAAAAATAATAATAATGAACAAAGCTTGCATGACATATTTGAATTTTCAGTGTCCCAGAAGGTGAAAAGAAAACCTGTTTAACAAAATTATAGGTCAAAACTTCCCAACTCTAACAAACAGAGATTTAGACATCTAGATGCAGGAAGCTCAGAGAAACTCACAAAAATACAATTCAAGGTCTTCTCCATGGTGCGCTGTAGTCAAACTGTCAAAAGTCAAAGACACAGAGAGTTCTAAAAACAGTAAAAGAAAAGTATCTGGTAACTTATAAGGAAACTTCCATCAGACTAACAGATTTCTCAGCAGAAATCTTTCAGGCCAGAAGATAATGGGATAATATATTCAAACTGCTGAAAGAAAAAACCATAAACCCAGCCAAGTTATCCTTCATAAATGAAGGAAAAATAAAGTCTTTTTTCACAGAAGCAAAACTCAGAGAATTAATCACCACTAGACCAGCACTACAAGAAATACCTAAGGGAGGCCTACATGTGAAAGCAAAAGGATGGTATCTATCATTATGAAAACACTTGAAAGCGTAAAACCCACTGGTGGAACAAACATGAATAAGGAAATGAAAGGAATCAAATGTTACCACTACAGAAAACTACCCAACTGCAATGATAAACAATGAGAGAGAGAGAGAAAGGAACAAAAGATATACATAACAATTATAAATCAATTAACAAAATGACAGGAATAAGGACTCATATATCGATAATCACCTTGAGTGTAAACAGACTAAGATTTCCACTTACAAGACACAGAATGGGTGAATTGATTAAAAAACATGACTTAATTATGTGCTAAGAAACTCATCTCTCCTGTAGACAGATACAGACTAGAAGTAAAAGAAAATACAGATATAGACTAGAAGTAAAAGAAAAAATATACTTCATGCAAACAAAAACAAAAAACAATCAAGAGTAGCTATACTTATGTTAGATGAAACAGAAATTAAGTCAAAACAGTAAAAAGTGGACATAGTCATTATATAATGAAAAAGAGATCAATTCAGTAAGAAGATAAAATAGTTCTAAACATATATGCACTAACACCAGAGCACCCAGATACTAAATCTGATCTTAGCCAAGAGGCCGAGAAGCAATATCACACCCAGATATACGCAAAGCAAATATTAATAGATCGAGAGAGAGAGAGAGAGAGAGACACTTCAACACAAAAATAGTTGAGGACTTCAACATCCCACTCTCAGAACTAGACAGCTCATCTAGACAGAAAATTAATAAATAAACATTGGATTTAAACTGCATTTTAGACCAATGGACCTAACAGATATTTACAGAACATTTTGTTGAACAGCTACAGAATACTCATTGTTAGCACATGAAATTATTCTCCAGGATAGACCAGATGTTAGGACACAAAACAAGTCTCAACACATTTTTAAAAAATCTAAATCATATCAAGTTTCTTGTTAGACCACAATGAATAAAACTAGAAATCAATAACAAGACAAACTTTGGAAGCTGTATAAATACACGAAAATTAGAAAATTTGTTCCTGAATGACCTTTTGGTTAAAGAGATAATTAAGAAATAAATCAATAAATTTCTTGAAACAAATGAAAATGGAAACAACACAAAGTAGTAGTCAAAGGGAAGTTTAACACAATAAATACCAACAACAAAAAACTAAAAATATTTCAAATAAGCAACCCAATAATGCACCTCAAGGAACTTGAAAAGCAAGAACTAATTAGGCCATGAATTAGTAGAATAAAAGAAATAATAAAGATAAGAAGAGAACTGAATACAATAGAAAATTAAAGACACAATGTATCTAGGAAACAAAAAGTTGGTTTTTTGAAAAGATAAACAAAATGAGTAAGTCACTAGGTAGACTAACCAAGAAAAAAGAGAAGGCCTCCAAAAATAAAATCAGAAATGAAAAAGGAGACATTATAACGGATACCATAGAAATACAAAAGATTATCAGAGATTATTATGAACAAGTATGTATTAGCAAACTAGAAAACCTAGATGAAATAGATAAATTCCTGGAAACATATGCCAAAATTGAATCAGGAAGAAATAGAAAACCTGAACAGACCAATAATAAGTAATCACATTAAATCAACAATAAAGACTCCCAACAATAAAAAGTCTACTACTGGATGACTTTGCATAAAAATGCTTTTTCTTTATCTATCCTCTCAATAGATGCAGAAAAAACATTTGATAAAATTCAACATCACTTTATGATAAAAACTAAAAATACTAGGAAGGAACATGCCTCAACATAATAAACACCACACATAATAAAACCACAGCTAATATCTGAATGTGGAAAGTTGAAAGCCTTTCCTCTAAGAACTGGAAAAGGACAAGATGCTCACTATCACTGCTGCTATTCAAAATTGTACTAGAAGCCCTACTCAGAGCAATCAGGCATCCAAATTGGAAAAGAGGAAGTTAAATTGTCCCTCTTTGTAGATGATATAGTCCTATATCTAGAAAAACCTAGACTCCACCAAAAAACACTTAGATCTGATAAATACATTGAGTAAAGTTGCAGGATACAAAAATTAATATACAAAAAATCAGTAGTATTTCTATACACCAATGATGAACTAGCTGACAAAGAAATTAAGAAGGCAATCCCTTTTACAATAGCTAAAAAATAATTAGAAATAAATTTAACCAAGGTAGATAAAGACCTCTACATGGAAAACTACAAAAATCTGATGAAACATGTTGAAAACAACACAAACAAATACAAAGACATTCCATGATCATGGATCTGAAGTATTAACATTTTTAAAATGACTGTTCTACCCAAGCAATGTATAGATTAAATGCAATCTTTATTAAAAAAAAAAAAGACCAACACATTATTCAAAAAACAGGAAAAACAATTATAAAACTTCTATGGAACCAAAAAAGAGCTTGAATAGCCAAAACAATCCTGAACAAAAAGAACAAAGATGCAGGCATCACACTACCTGACTTCAAAATATACCACAAGGGTATAGTAAACAAAACAGCATGGTGTTGGTATAAAAACGGACACATAGACCAAGAAAACAGAGACTCCAGAAATAAATGCATGTACTTATAGCCAACTGATTTATGACAAAGGTGCCAAGAATATATATTGAAGAAAGGACATATTTTTTATTAAGTGGTGCTGGGTAAATTGGATATTCACATGCAGAAGAATGAAACTAGACTCCATTTCTCACCATATACAAAAATGAGCTCAAGACAGATTAAAGACTTAAGTAAGGCCAAAACTAAAAAATGGTTAGAAGACAACATAAGGGAGATTCTATAGGACATTGACCTAAGCAAAGATTTTATGATTAAGACCTCAAAAACCCAGGCAAATAAAACAAATATAGACAAATGGGACTAAACTAAACACTAAAACCCTCTGTACAGCAAAGGAATCAACACAGTGAAGAGAAAATCTATAGAATGGAAGAAAATATATGCAAATTTTTCTACAACAAGAGACTAATATCCAGAATATACAAGAAAATCAAACAACAATTAAAAAACAAAAACAAAAAATTCTATTAAAAAGTAGGCAAAGACACGAATAGACATTTCTCAAAAGAAGACATAAAAATGGTCAACAGGTATATGAAAAAATGCTCAACATCACTAATCACCAGGAAAATGCAAATCAAAACCACAATGAGATATCATCTTACCCCAGTTAGAATGGCTATTAGTAAAAACAAAAAAACAACAGATGCTGGCAAGAACGTGGCAAAAAGGGAACTCATAACACTGTAGGAATATAAGTTAGTATAGCCACTATGGAAAACAGTATGCAGATTTCTCAAAACCTCAAAAGAGAACTACCGTATGATCTAGTAACCCCACTACTGGGCATTTATCAAAAGGAAAAGAAATTAGTATATTAAAAAGATAATTGCGCCCCCATATTTATTGCAGCAGTCTTCACAATAGCAAAGGTATGGAATCAACCTAAGTGTCCATCAGCTGATGAATGGATAAAGAAAATGTGGTATACATACACAATGGAATAATATTCAGACATAAAAAGAATAAAATCATGTCATTTGCAGCATCATTAATGGAACTGGAGATCATTACGTTAAATGAAATAAACCTAGAAAAGAAAGACAAATATCGCATGTTCTCACTCTTATGTGGGAGCTAGAAAAGTTGATCTCATGGAAGTGAGAGTAGAATGACAGACACCAGAGGCTGAGAAGGGTATATGGTTGGGGGTTAGGAGGAATGAAGAGGTACTGATTAATTAGTACAGACATACTAGTTAGAATAAATAAGTTCTTATCTTCGATAGCAGAGTAAGGTGACTACTGTTAATAATGTATTGCATACTTCAAAATAGTGGGAAGACGGGACTTCCCAACACATAGAAATGATAAATATGGTCGGGTGCAGTGTCTTCGGGCTCATGCCTGTAATCCCAGCACTTTGGGAGGCCGGGGCGGGTGGATCACCTGAGGTCAGGAGTTCAAGAGCAGCCTGACCAACACGGAGAAACTCCATTGCTACTAAAAATACAAAAATTGGCTGGGCATGGTGGCATATGCCTGTCCTAGCTACTTGGGGAGCTGAGGCAGGAGAATCACTTCAATCCAGGAGGTGGAGCATGCGGTGAGCCGAGAATGCACCACTGCACTCCAGCCTGGGCAACAGAGTGAGGGATACTCTAAATATGCTGATTTAATCATTACACATTCCATGTATGTGACAAAATATCACATGTGCCCCACATAAATATGTACAAATATGTATTGATTAAAAATACAAAAAGTTGCTTATAGGACAGGGAAATGCAAATGAAAACTATGCCTACTTAGAATAGCTAAAATGAAAATGATTCTAAAAAATCAAGTGTAGACAAGGAATTTAACAATTAGAAATAATATATTGCTTATAGGAATATACATTTTTACATGTACTTTGGAAAATTATTCAGTTCTGTCTATTAATCTGAATAAATGAGTACCCTACTTAAAAAATATAAACTCAAATCTTATTCTCATATATTCCAAACAGTTTCTCTTCTAGACTATAGGGTCTTTGAGGGAGCCTTGGACACACCTGTACAGATCTGACACATCAGCAAATATGCATTTAAAAAAGAAATACATTTTCTTTGACCAAATCATTCAGAGTTTTCAACATGGAAATATTAACAATAATTTTCACAGGATTATATCCTTTGACTGAGGAAAAATAATAAACCCAATTTAAACAGAAAAAAGTACAAGATATTTTAAAGAAGTCTGTTTAATCAGCATTCACTATTTAGGCTTCTAAATCCTTATTTATTTATGAATCACCTGGTATGTACCAAATGTTGTCCTCAGTTCTAGTGACCCTCTGACAGACAAGATAAATATGATGCTTGCCAGCAGCAGGCTTTTACTCTCGTGGAAAGATAGTGAACAAGCAGGCACAATAATACTGAGTCTTATGGAGTCTTTGAAAGTCAGCAGAAAGGGAAGGAAATGGCTCAGTTGGTACAATATTGTATGAAGGTGGTGGCTGGATTAGGACAGGGGTAATGAAAATGAAGAAAAGTCAATAAATATGAGATATATTTGTATGGTAGAATCAACAGGACTTGGCAACTGATTAGAGGTAGGCAATTAAGAGGGAGGAATCAGAGACAACCCTGTTTTCTGACCTGAGCAGTTGAGCATGTTGGTAAGATGCACTGAGAAAGGGAAGGTTGAATGACGAGTAGATTTGAAGGTGTAGTAGTCCATTTCACACTGCTGATAAAGACATACCTGAGACTGGGTAATTTTTAAAGAAAAAAAGAGGTTTAATGGACTAAGAGTTCTACATGGCTGGGGAGGTCTCACAAACACGGCAGAAGGCAAAAGGCATGTCTTACATGGTATCAGGCAAAAAGAGAATGAGAGAACCAAGCAAAAGAGGAGACCTCTTATAAAATCATCAGATCCATGACTTATTCACTACCAGGAGAACAATATGGGGGAAACTGCCCTCATGATTCAAGTGTCTCCCACGGTCCTTTCCACAACACATGAAAGTTATTGGAGCTACAATTCAAAATTAGATTTGGGTGAGGACACAGCCAAACCATATCAGAAGAAAATGAATAGAGGTATTCTGAACATGAGGTGTCTGGAAGACCTCTAAGTAGAGAGGTAAAGTAGGCAGCTGGTAGAGAGCTTAGAAGAGAGGTCTGTTCTCTTCCAAGAAACCAGAATATCATGTAACTCTCAGTACCGTCATCTAAGTGACGACTTTAGACTTGAGCCAAGAGTTCAGAAGTTCAGCTAAGATCCTCCCATTAGACTGAATTTCCCTGGTGTATTAGTCCATTCTCATGCTGCTATAAAAAACTGCCCAAGACTGGGTAATTTATAAAGGAAAGAGGTTTAATTGACTCACAGTTCCACAGGGCTGGGGAGGCCTCAGGAAACTTATAATCATGGTGGAAGGGGAAGCAAACATGTCCTTATTCACATGGTGGCAGGAAGAGAGAAGTGCCAAGCAAAGGGGGAAAAGCCCCTTTTAACCTTTAGATCTCATAAGAACTCATTATCACAAGAACAGCATGACAATAACCACCCCCATGATTCAATTATCTCCGATTGGGTCCCTCCCACAACACATGGGGATTATGGGAACTACAATTCAAGATGAGATTTGGGTGGCAACATAGCCAAATCATATTATTCTGCCCCTTACCCCTCCCAAAACTAATATTCCCACATTTTAAAACACAAGCTTGCCTTTCCAAAAGTCCCCCAAAGTCTTAATTCATTCCGGCATTAACCCAAAGTCCAAGTCCAAGGTCTCATCTGAGACAAGCCCAGTCATTTCTGCCTATAAACCTGCAAAATCAAAAGCAAATTAATTACTTCCCAGATAAAATGGTGGTACAGGCATTGGGTAAATACAGTAATTCCAAATGGGAGAAATCTGCCAAAACAAAGGGGCTACAGGCCCCATATAAGTCTAAAATTCAATAGGGCAGTCATTATACCTTAAAGTTCAAAAATGATCTATTTTGACTCCATGTCTCACATCCAGGTCAAACTGATGCAAGAGGTGTGCTCCCACAGCCTTGGACAGCTTTGCCCCTGTGGCTTTGCAGGGTACAGCACCTCCCCTCCAGCTGCTTTCACAGGCTGGCATTGACGGCCTGTGGCTTTTCCAGGTGTACAGTGCAAGCTGTTGGTGGATCTACCATTCTGGGATCTGGAAGACAATGGCCCTCTTCTTACAGCTCCACCAGGCAGTGCACCAGTGGGAACTCTGTGTGGTGGCTCCAACCCCACATTTCTCTTCCATACTGCCCTAGCAGAGGTTGTCCATGAGGGCTCTGCCCCTGTAGCAAACTTCTGCTGGAACATCCAGGCATTTCCATACATCCTCTCTAACCTAGGTGGAGGTTCCTAGACCTCAATACCTGTCTTTTGAACACCACAGACCTAACATGATGTGGAAGTTGCCAATGCTTGGGGATTGCACCCTCTGAAGCCATGAACTGAGCTGTACATTGGCCCCTTTCCACCATGGCTGAAGCAGCTGGGACTCATGGCACCAAGTCCCTATGCTGCACACAGCAGAGGGTCTGGGACCCGGCCTGTAAAGTCATTTTTTCCTCCTAGGCCTCTGGGTCTATGATAGGAGGGGCTGCTGCTAAGGTCTCTGACATGCCCTGGAGACATTTTCTCCATTGTCTTAGAGATGAACATTTTGCTCCTTGTTACTTATGCAAATTTTCTACAGCCGACTTGAGTTTCTCCTAAAAAAAGGGTTTTTCTTTCCTATCACATCCTCAGGCTGCAAATTTTCTGAATTTTTATGCTCAGCTTCCCTGTTAAACCTAAGTTCCAATTCCAAACCATGTCTTTCTGAATACATAAAACTGAATGCTTTTAATAGCACCAAAGTCACCTCTTGAGTGCTTTGCTGCTTAGAGATGTCTTTGGCCAGATACCTTAAATCATCTCTCTCAAGTTCAAAGTTTCACAGATCTCTAGGACTGGGGAAAAATGCCACCAGTCTCTTTGCTAAAACAAAGGGACTACAGGCCCCATGCAAGTCTAAAATTCAATAGGGCAGTCATTAAACCTTAAAGTTCAAAACTGGCCATGAATCATAGCCAGGTCAAAATGATGCAAGAGGTGTGCTCCCACAGCCTTGGGCAGCTTTGCCCCTGTGACTTTGCAGGGTAAGCAAAGCAGGAGTGACTTTTACTCCAGTTCTCAACAAGTTCCTCATCTTCATCTGAGACCACCTCAGCCTGGACTTTATTGTCTATATCACTATCAGCATTTTGGTCAGTGCCATTCAACAAGTCTCTAGAAGTTCCAAACTTTCCCATATCTTCCTGTCTTCTGAGTCCTCTGTATTAGTCCATTTTCACGCTGCTGATAAAGACATACCCAAGATTGGGCAATTTACATAAGAAAGAATTTTACTGGACTTCCAGTTTCACATGGCTGGAGAGACCTGACAATCATGGTGGAAGGCAAGGAGGAGCATCCTATAGTCTTGGGCAGCTCTGCCCCTGTGGCTTTACAGGGTACAGCCTCCCTCCTGGCTGCTTTCATGGGCTGTCACTGAGTGTCTGTGGGCTTTTTCAGGCACACGGTGCAAGCTGTTGGTGGAGCTACCATTTTGGGGTCTGGAGGATAGTGGCTGTCTTCTCACAGTTCCACTAGGCACTGCCCCCGTACTAACTCTGTGTGGTAGCTCTGACCCTATACTTCCCTTCTGCACTGCCCTAGCAGAGGTTCTCCATGAGAGCCCCACCCCTGCAGCAAACTTCTGCCTGAACATCCAAGAATTTCCATACATCCTCTGAAATCTAGGTGGAGGTTCCCAAACCTCAATTCTTGACTTCTGTGTATTCACAGGCTCAACACCATGTGGAAGGTGCCAAGGCTTGAGGCTTCCATCCTTTCAAGCAACATCCCAAGCTGTACCTTGGCCTCTTTCAGTGACAACTGGAGCGGCTGGGATGCAGGGAACCAAGTCCCTAGGCTGCACACTGCTCGGGGACCCTGAACCCAGCCCATGAAATCACTTTTTCCTGCTAGGCCCCCAGGCCTGTGATAGGAGGGGCTCCTTGAAGACCTCTGACATATACTGGAGACATTTTCCTCATTGTCTTGGGGATCAACATTTGGCTCCTCATTACTTATGTAAATTTCTGCAGCTGGCTTGCATTTATCCTCAGAAAATGGGATTTTCTTTTCTATTGCATTGCCAGATGGCAAATTTTCTGAATTTTTATGTTCTGCTTCCCTTATAAAATGGAATGCCTTTAAGAGAAGCACCCAAGTCGCCTTTGAATGCTTTGCTGCTTAGAAATTTCTTTCACCAGATACCCTAAGTCATCTCTCTCAAGTTCAAAGTTCCACAAATCTCTAGGGCAGGGGGATAATGCTGCCAGTCTCTTTGCTAAAATAGAACAAGTGTCACATTTGCTCCAGTTTCTCAACAGATTCCTCATCTCTATCTGAGACCACCTCAGCCTGGACTTTATTGTGCATATCACTATCAGCATTTTTTGTCAAAGCCATTCAACAAGTCTCCAGAAAATTCCAAACTTTCCCACATTTTCTTGTTTTCTTCTGAGCCCTCCAAACTGTTCCAAACTCTTCCTGTTACCCAGTTTCAAAGTCATTTCCATATTTGTGATTATCTTTTCAGCAGCATCCTACTTTACCAGTACCAATTTACTGTATTCGTCCATTTTCATGCATCTGACAAAGACATACCCGAGACTGGGCAATTTACAAAGGAAAGAGATTTAATGGAGAACTCACAGTTCCATGTTGCTGGGGAAGCCTCACAATCAAGGGGAAAGGCAAGGAGAAGCAAGTCATATCTTACATGGATGGCAACATCCAAAAAGAACTTGTGCAAGGGAACTCCTCTTTTTAAAACCATTAGATCTTGTGAGACTTATTCACTATTACAAGAACAGCACAGAAAAGACTTGCCACCATGATGCAATTACCTCCCACCAGGTCCCTCCACAACACATGGGAATTCAAGATTAGACTTAGGTGGAGACACAGCCAAACCATATTACCCTCCAATCTCTAGGAAGTTCCAAACTTTCCTTCATTTTTCTGTCTTCTTCTGAGCCCTCCAAACTGTTCCAACCTCTGCCTGTTACTCTGTTCCAAAGCTGCTTCCACATTTTTGGATATCTTTATAGCAGCACCCCACTTCTGGTACCAACTTACTGTATTAGTCCATTTCACACTGCTATAAAGAATGCCCGAGACTGGGTAATTCAGAAAGAAAAGAGATTTAATTGACTTAGGGCTATGGAGGCCTCAGGAAATTATAATCATGGTGGAAGGGGAAGTAAGCATCCTTCTTCACTTGGTGGCACAGAGAAGTGCCAGGGAAAGGGGGAAAAGCCCCTTATAAAACCAGCAGATCTTGTAAGAACTCACTCACTATCATGAGAACAGTAGCATGGGGGTAACTCTATGGTTTGATTACCTCCCACCAGGTCCCTCCCATGACACATGGGGATTATGGGAACTACAATTCAAGATGAGAGTTGGGTGGAGACACAGCCAAACCATATCACCTGGTATATAGGCTTTTCTCTTTTCTTTTGTGTATATATAATATCTGTGGAGACCTAGACTTTAGTAAAGCATTTGGTAAAAGTTTACTAAATGAGTAATTTTCTCTCTAGTTTTTGTTCCACATTTCCAGGTAAATGATGAAGTATTGATAAGTGGTAAAATAAAACCAATATGAAAAAGTGGTCTACAGGAAATCCTGATCTAATTGAGACTGCATTAAAGAGTTAATAGTTCAAGCTGGCTATGGTGGATCATGCTGCCTGTAATCTTAGCTACTTGGGAGGCTGAAGCAGGAAGATCACTTGAGGTCAGGGGTTCAAAACCAGCCTGGGAAACATAGTGAGGCCCTGTCTCTACAGAAATAAATGAAGTGAGACTGCTGTCTCTACAAAAGTAAATAAACAATTTAAAAAAAAGTACAAGTTAGCAGGAAGATCAAAAGGGATATCTGGGTCTACTTAATGAGGTAGATATGACTTACTCTGGGAGCAAGAAAAAAAAGAAGAAAAGTATTAATAGCACAATAATGAAACAAAAAAACAAAGTCAATTTCTATAGGTGACAAAGAAACTTGGAGGTCATCTACCAACATCTTTGTGGAAGTGCTGGTCATTCTTTTAACAGTTTTATTACAATGCACTGCAGAAATTTCTTGTACTCTACAAAACAACAAAATTAATTTTTAAAACATAGTGCAGAAAAAGGACATTAAATTATCTTGAATCAGTTTTGAACCATACAGACACAGAATGACAATTATTAAATTGAATGAGTGCCGAGGGAAATGAACACAGGCAGAGTCAAAAGGAAAAAAATATATTTATGATATTCATCATTTCTGCATGAGATAGACTCAAACTAACTGGCAAATACTTTCCAGGATACTTTGGAAACAAAGATCAATTAAGCTCAGAGCTTGCCTTAAAGGAGCTTATACTCTCTCTGTAAGAGAGCGTGCCAAGAAAACAAAAACTGAAATACAAGTGCTATGTTTTATGACAGATATATTCTTGTGACCAAGACAGGTGCCATTTCTCTCAGTTTGACTCAATTTTAGACTTCTAGACTATAGGACCCTGACCTCCCTCTTGTCAGAGCATTTACTTTAGAAAACCTGAAACAGCAAATTATTTCTCTGTCCCTCTGGAATATAGATAAATCTTCTCCCAGCCTCTAACTAGCTTTACAATCTTACAAAATAAAATTTAAATTTTAAAATTTAAAAAAGATTTCAATGAAGGAAGGAAGGATGGAAGGAAAAAAGAAAGGTAGGCTAGCAGGCAGGCCTATCTCCTAGTCTCTGTGGGGAGGGAGGAGCCTAACTTTAGTAAGTACCAATTAACAGGTGACTTAATCATACTAGCCAGTGCTCCCATAACGTCTTCCAGCACTTTTTCACTAGCTTACAGCAGCATTTAACAATTCTCCCGCCTTTTGCTTCAACAGAGTTCAATCTGTCTCCCCTATTACAAGAGTCTTGAATAAAGCCTTCATTGCCATTTTTAACAAATGTCTGGTGCAATTTATCTTTGATACATCAAACCATGTCAACACAAAAGACTCAAACTGTGGAAAATTAGGTATAATTTTTTTTAAAGGACCTGGTACCTGGGCTGGATGTAAGTAATGAGAATTAAATACACTGGATGAAAACGGGCTAGCAGTATTCCAAGCAAAGTTTGAAGAACTGGGACACAGGCAAAAGTGTATGGGCCACAGGCTATGACTCCTTATATCAGTTCTTCCATTTGAAAGCTTCCTAACGAGGGCAGTAGATATAATTGCAATTTAAATAAATTTGAATTCTTTCTATGAAAGTCAATAAAATACATTAATACATCAGATTTTTTAAAAGCAAATTAAAAATTACTCTTCTACCTCTACTTGTCTATTTCTACTTTGTTTTTGTTATAAATCAAATTCCGTTGAGAAATTTTTAAATGTTAATATACTTTTTAACCTAATCGTTTGAATCAAGAGAGTTGCAGAGGACCCCTGTGTGATGGACAGGTTTGAATCACGGTTGCAGCAAACACTCTTCAGTTCAAGGTGATTATTTCATCTTAAAGTTATACACATTGATGGAAGTGCATTCATAGGGAAGAAGCTAACAAAAGCTCAATTTTCCTCTTATTCCCTTCCAGGGCAGTCCCCCTGAGAGTAGCGTCCTCTTATTAATACTGTTAAATGTTAGCAATAAACCTCTCTGGAATTATACTGAATAAGAAGGTGACGTAGAAGAAAGTTTGTACCAAATAAATTTGCGTAGATTAGAGTCCGCAGGTGGTCTAAAACATGCCTGTATTGGGAGCCAAATTGTTCAGTACTGGAACCTTTTGAAAGGAGAACAAAGAGCCTTTCATTACTCAAATTCTAAATGCAGCTTAGTACTTCATTAGAAACCTCTTAGTTCGCTGTAGGAATCTTTCAGATTTAATTATAAGGTGGGATAAAAACCTTCTTTTCCTAGGATACCATATTGAATCATTTTATTCTGTGTTTCCTGGGACATCTCCAAGTTTTACAAACTACAGAACAATAAATATCTGTGCATATTTATTTTTTTCTGAAACCTAAGTATTAGGCAAAGTCAAGGTAACCATTTTAGCCAATATGAATTCTGAAATTTAAATTACTAAGAGCCAAAAGCATTGAAGTCAAAAATTAAGAAACCTAGGTTCCCTTTCTGGTTCTACAACCTTGCGATGTTATTTAAATTTCTGAGCCTTAGTTTAATCTTTTGTAAAGTGAGGCAGCTAAACTGATAAGCATCGATTCCCCCTTCATTTCTAAAGTTCCGTTACTCTACGTGGCCAATATTTAGTAAATACTAATGTTACTCCATATTTACCATTTTCTTGGTTGAAAAGAAATACTTTAAAGATATTATTTCCAAAGCTACATATCAAATCATTGTGGATGGGATATTTTTAAATTGTAATATAATGTGGTCAGTTAACTTTTGGAAGGCACGAGCAAACAGAACCCCAAAAACTCTCATTCCTGCTTTAGTGAACTTGATAAAAATGGGAAGGCATGACAACCCAACCCTTCAGAACAGAAAGAAATGCAATATGTGGTTGTAGCATTTGCTGCTAAAGGCTAGGTTGACAAGTTGAGCCTGTTAAATCTTCTGGCCTGGGTCCTTCAATTCCCAATGCCTGGATCTATGTGTCCGTATTTTCTATGTGTCCGTATTTTCCATGTGTTTGAGTTCAAATAGCAGTAAGTCAGGGCCCCTGGGAACAAAGCTTTTCCAGAGGCTAAGCCGACAATACCTTCATTCAGTGGAAAAACTCTTATTCTTAGTAAGACAGCAAACTACCTGGCTCTTCGAAATGAAAACAAATGAAAAGAGAAAACTAATACATGTTTATTGAGTGAAAAAAATGAATGAATAACCCATGAAATCCAAGTCTTGGCTTCTAGCTCTGAATCCCAAGATCAGTACAAACTTTCTAATGGAAGTCTTTTTATGTGCATCAGATAAATAAAATATAATTACTCTGACAGTAGCATATTGAAGAAAAACAAATTTTATTTTCCCCCATTCTACAAAAAATCATTAACAGGCCAGATCTGACCTAAAGTTCAATTTGCAAAATTCTACCTCATAAGTTCATAATTGATAATGACTTCTTTATGTTTGCTTATGTGTGCCTACAACAAGGTGCTTTATATGAGAGCAAAATGGATCAGTATAAGGTTAATCTGCTTACAAGATGGTTGGAATGAACCAAGTTGTGCATTATCCTGACTGTGATAAAAATAGGCACAAAATGATCAGAATGTCTTTCATTGGTTGTATTTTTGGTAAGAACTTTAAGAATATTAAGATTGTACTTTATCTGTAAAGGTAAACAGAAATCACATACTATGTTCTTACAAACACAGGAACAGTATTTGTGTAATGTCATTGTAAGGGTCATGGATTTTTACTAATTATGCTATTAGTCACTGTTTGTTTCATGACAGGATAAATAGGAGAGTAGCTTTAGAGGCATAAATAAAAATGATTTTACCGTCGATTAAGCTAAATAGGTTAGATTGGCCACATGATGCACTCCAGCCAATTACCAGATGTGATAGGTTGTCATGGTCACTGTTGCTACTGCCCTGGTCCAAAGTCACAGTCATCTCTCACTTGGATAATTTCAGCGGTCTCCTAACTGATCCCCCATGTCTATCCTTGCTCCCTTCCCAATCCCAAGCATATTCTCAATAGAGCAGCTGAAGCAGTCCAGTTAAAATGTAAGTTGAGTCTACTAACGCTTCTGTTCAAAACCACTGACGATTTCCCATCTTACTCAGAGTAAAAGCCACAACTCTTACCGTGACCTATAGAGTCCTATCTTCCAAGCTTGTCCAGGCTGACTTATTTGTTGTTGCTGTTCTTCTGTGTTGTTTTGTTTTAGGCTTTCAGCACCTGAAACCATGGTTTTTAGTTTCTGTCTCTAGTGATAAGCAGAACAGAGGGATGAGGAAGGGGCTTTACTGGCCCAACCAGAAACAGAAACTAAGAACCCATGACTGTATTCTCTCCCTTGGACAGCTTGGTTCCCGACTGCCTCTGTCTTGCTGCTCCGGCTATCCGAGTTATCCTGCTGCTCCCTGAACACCCCACCCAAGATACACCTCCGGACGTTTGCACGGGTTGCTTTCTTCTCTCTTTGGAATCCTCTTTCCACATACAGCCCCAGGGGGCACTCCCTTACTTCTTGCAGGTCTTTTCTTTTTATTTTTACAAATCTTTCCCTTGTTTACATCTTTCCTATCACTGGTTATCTTACCTAAAATTTTAACCTATCTCTATAATATTTTATATCTCCCTCCTTTTATTTTTACTCTCACATTTCTCAGTATTTATCACTACAGTAAATAATACTGTATCTAACACACTATAGATATACTCACTTGTTTTGCTTATTGTCTACTGATCCCACTAGAATGTATTTCTATAAGGGCAAGGATTTTTTTTTTTTTTTTGGTCTTTTTTCCCCACAGCTCTATCTCTAGTACCTAGAAGGATGCCTGACACAGAGCAGGTGCTCAATAAATGTCTGTTGAATGAACAAATGAATACTACCACCTATCTCTTCACATGGAGTTCCCCTAACCAAGCCAATAAAAACCTATGATTGGTCTTCATGGTAACTGAAACTCTTTCACTTTTAAATTACTAAGATAACGTGAAGTGGCCGGGCGCGGTGGCTCACGCTTGTAATCCCAGCACTTTGGGAGGTCAAGGCTGGTGGATCACAAGGTCAGGAGATTGAGACCATTGGGCTAACGTGGTGAAACCTCGTCTCTACTAAGAATACAAAAAAAAAAAAAAAAATTGCCCGGTGTAGCGTCAGGCACCTGTAGTCACAGCTACTTGGGAGGCTGAGGCAGGAGAATGGCGTGAACCTGGGAGGTGGAGCTTGCAGTGGGCCGAGATGGCGCCACTGCACTCCAGCCTGGGCGACAGAGTGAGACTCCATCTCAAAAAAAAAAAAAACCGAAGAAAAACCCCAAAAAGCAGTTACCCTGAAGAATAGGCTTCAAATCCTTTTTTTTTTTTTTTTTTTTTTTTTAACTTCATGATGGAGAAGATATCTTTGTATCATCTTTCTACCATATGTGTTATTATTATAGATTCTGTAGTCTGGAATTTCTATTATTATGATATTGGCGAAGGGAGCTACCTGTAATCAAACTCGGCAAATGACGTGTAGACCTGGAGTATTGTATTTCATGAGAAGCATAACATTCATCTAAAGTAAGAAAGCAATCCCAGGGAAAACACATTAGAACTAGGTTTTAGAACTTACTTGGAGATTCATTATTTTCACAGGTTTCCTCTTCATTTGGTGCTGCTGCTTCTTCCTCCTCTTCTTCTGGGTCATCGGTATCTCCTGACTCATCGCTGTCTTCCACCCATTTTCCTGGCATTAGTCCTGCTGAATCATAGGAGTTGCACAGAGGCCCCACAATGTGAGAGATGAAGGATTCCTGAAGGTTGGCCAGCTGAGGAGCAGAACGATCCATGAAGGGGCTTATGGGTAACCCAAGGCTGGCCTCTTCATCGCCCTGGAAACAAAATACAAGCGAAGTCAACATTCACCTGGCGTCTGAAATTTGTAAATATGCAAAACCCCAGGCATTAATGTACAAATTTCTTTACTTGACTGCTAAAGGATCATACCTCAATTGCTAAGATTCCTATAGAAACACTGTTGCTAATTAGTACTTTTGTGATCTTGAGGTTTTTGATTTTTATCAAGGAGAAATACAGAAAGTCTAAATTCTAATGTATAAGTAGATGATATTTTTATCACACAAGTCAGTGTCTCACATTTATATGAGAATATAAATGCATTAAAATGCAATGGTGAGGCTGGGCGCGGTGGCTTACGCCTGTAATCCCAGCACTTTGGGAGGCCGAGGTGGGAAAATCACAAGGTCAGGAGTTCGAGACCAGCCTGACCAACATGGTGAAACCCCATCTCTATTAAAAATACAAAAAATTAGCAGGGCATAGTGGCAGGCGCCTGTAATCCCAGCTACTCGGGAGGCTGAGGCAGGAGAATCACTTGAACCCAGGAGGTGGAGGTTGCAGTGAGCTGAGACCACACCATTGCACTACAGAGTGACAGAGTCAGGCTGTCTCAAAACAAAACAAAACAAAATGCAATAGTGAGAAGAATTCTTTAAAAATATGTAAATGTAGACTATTTTCCTTTTTTGTTGTGGCTTCCAGAAAGCTTTAAAGAATTTATTGCTCAATTCAAGGGGTTACCTTATCCCAGATTTTGTTTGAATTTTTAATGTACCTCCTGTGATTGTGTGGTTTCTGATATTCTCATTTATCTATATGTTTAATAATATTACCGTACAAATGTTTTACTTTGAAGTGCTTCAAATGTTTCTGAGGAAAACAGGGAGATTTTTAACCAGTAGTTATCTAGCAAAATTAAAAACATCCCAAAATATCAGCAACAATTACGCCTAAGAAGTGGTATTATTATACATGAATTTTCCCTTTAATTTACATTTTTCTGCATTTCCATATTTCAGGAATGATTATGAATTAATCCCATTCTTAGGAAGGGCAATACATTATTTTTTAAAAACACAAACCTTTCATTCTATATATGAATCCTACCTATAGTAACCATAAAATTTCATTCTAATCTGTTTAAATATGTCCAATGACAGTCAATTTATTATCATTAATAAGGCGTCTCAGCCTAATTTTGGACAGCTTTAGCAATATAAATTTCTTTCTGACATTGACCTGAACTCTACCTCCCAATAACTTCTATAGACTGGTATATTCATACCTTTTTTAGGGCAGTAGAGAGGGATCTAACTTTTTTTATGAATCAGATCCTGTGCTAAGTATGTTACATAATTTATCTTCTTTAATCTCCACAGCAATGTTATGATTAACCTATTTCTAAATTAGTATGTCACTCCTTTAAATATCTGAAAACAGTTATATTTCCCCAAGAGTAAATATCTTCATTTTTTTCATGTGCTTTTCTGTCACTTATTCCTGTCCTTTATGCATGCTCCTTCACCTCCACATTATTTTTAAGAGTGGTTCACAGCACCAAACAGGAAGGTTCAAGTGCATTCTGATTGGTGTAGGCTAATGTCAGAAGGATCAACCCCGGCTTATGTAACTGTGGTAGCTTTTTGAGTAGTCTGTTAACTCTCACATTATCATGTCAAATGAAAAGCCTATTTCTTTTTAGCTTTTTCATATAATGCTGTTAATAATTTTTTTGCAAAAGTGAAGTTAATCTAATATGCAGATACATTTGAACTACCATATACATATACATATAAACTATTCCATATATGCTTAAAATACCTTCTATGATAATAAATAATTTTTTAGGAAAGCAAGTGAAATTAATGTGATATGCATATACATTTAAACTACCATATACATATAAGCTACTCCATATACATTTAAACTACCTTCTATGATAATAAATATATCTATAAAGAGCAGTATTTCAAGGATCTTCCTAACGTCTGACTTCCACTATCTCAGTATCTTCTTCCCCCACAAATGCTTGCAAGTAACTTTATCATAGAGTTCTAGGATTATATTTTAGTTCAATTTTTACATGTCACTTTTTATCACCTGATCAAAATTGACCAGTGCAATTTCTGATAAAAATATGAATATAAATTGAGTGATCACACTTTCATAGCTGTTAGAAGCTTTCAGCAATTCATGAGCAACCTGTAAGTATAGATTAAGCTATTTTAAACAGTTGTCAGTTACCTGTTCATAAAATTCATTGACAATACCATCTGTCCACTGAAGATGGAGTTCTTTACATTTAGCTGGACCATTGATATCAGCCAACTTTATACACATTTGACAAACCAGTAGACGATCATTTTCATTGGTCCAATCTATTCCAACATCATCATTTACCTATTTGAGAGACAAAGTTAAAATATGTTTTGCTTTGATAAAAACAAAAGTTGAACAGAAAACAATAGAACATTTATTGTCTTCATATTATACAGGGATCATAATACCAAATAATTGGGAACCTGTAGCTACTCAAAAATGTTATTGGCCTGTGTAAATTAATGGTAAAAAAAGTTCATGAAAAAGTAAAATAATGAATTATGGATAAAATAATAATAATGGGTGACAGGGTGAGTGTAGTCAAAAATAATTTAATTATACATTTTAAAATAACTAAAAGAGTATAACTGGATTGTTTGTAACACAATGGATAAATATTTGAGGTGACAGATACCCCATTTACTCTGTTGTGATTATTACACATTATATGAATTTATTAATGTAACCCATAAATATATACACCTACTATGTACCTACAAAAATGAAAATTAAAAAAATCATTAATTATTGAATTAGCAACAAATGCTTTTTAAAACTGGCATATATAATCAATTACTTTTCTTTTCTTTTTTTGAGACAGAGTCTTGCTCTGTCTCTCAGGCTGGAGTGTCGTGGTGGTCTTGGCTCACTGCAACCTCCACCTCCCGGGTTCAAGCAATCTTCCTGCCTCAGCCCCCCAAGTAGGTAGGACTACAGGTGTGCGCCACCACACCTGGCCAATTTTGTACTTTCAGTAGGGATGGTGTTTCGCCATATTAGCCAGACTGGTCTCGAACTCCTGGCCTCAAGTGATCCACCCACCTTGGCCTCCCAAAGTGTTGAGATGACAGGCGTGAGCCATTGCGCTTGGCCTTATTATCAATGACTATTAAAATAATATAGTTACAGTTCATAAAAAATTGTCATAACTTAATATTTGGGCATTTACTCTTGAGGTATAAAATTGTGCTTCAAGATTTTGATCTGTACTGCTGCCAGATAATTTATATAAATATACCATAGAGATGAGAACAAATTAAATCAATCAAAAACCACAATGACAGAATGTGTTATTTCTCTGTGGTACAAAGCATAATCCATAGACGAAGCATCTCAGCTTCTTGGGCATCTAGATTCAGATCAACACCTATATGTCTGCTTCTGGTTAAACATTTTATTGTATTCCATTTTCACATTTGACATATGAGAGTTGATAGTAACATGTTTTGTTCAACAGTTTACTTCCATGATATCTTTCAATGTGTCTATAAAATGAAGACTGGTGTAGCCAGGCACGGTGCCTCACACCAGTAATCCAAGCACTTTGGGAGGCCAAGGCAGGCAGATCACGAGGTCAGGAGTTTGAGACCAGCCTGGCCAACATGGTGGAACTCCATCTCCACTGAAAAAAAAAATACAAAAATTAACCAGGTGTCGTGGCATTAGCCTGTAGTCCCAGCTACTTGGCAGTCTGAGGCAGGAGAATTGCTTGAACTCAGGAGGCGGAGGTTGCAGTGAGCCAAGATCGTGCCACTGCACTCCAGCCTGGGCAACAGAGCAAGACTCTGTCTCAAAAAAAAACAAACAAACAACAAAAAAAAAGTGAAGACTGGTCCAGCTCTATTTACCTTGCCATTAAATTTGGCTACGAAGTCAAAGTGTTTCTTCAGGTCAGTGGCCAAAATTGCTTCAATGACAAGGAAACGGAAATGCTTAAATTCCACATGGTCAAGGTTAACTAAGAAGTTATACTCTGGCCGGGACATGAAAAGATTCCATGCAGCAGCTGCGTGATGATTCTCCAAAACTGAACGATCATTATATAGCACCGCCTACGAAAATAAGAGAGTTAAGAGTTTAACTTTTTAAGAAAAAAAAGCATAAAAATCATGAGCATATGCAATGCTTTTGAAATTGCTTTTTATTCATACAACAAAGAAATGTAATCATATGACTCCTGCTTATTAAGAATCACTTATTACTGTACAATAGGTATTATTTTTCTTGATTAAATTTACCTTTTTTATAAAATAAATTCATTTCCTTGAAAACTTAGTTCAAACTCTTGTGAGGGGACACTAGCCTATCTTAATAGATTTTTTTTAAAGATTTTTTCTTTAGATTTCTTTGTAGGGTACAGGAATTTAAACATAAAAAATATATACAAATAGAAAAGAAAGAGGAGGGAGGAAGAAAAAAATTACGTTTACATATATATGTAAATATATATATACACATATATAAAATATGTAATTATACCAATGCTACAATACCTCAAGAGGTAACTAGGTTACTTTCTATATTTGGCATAAGCATTACCTCCTCTTAAACACATATAGCTATTAAAGATGAACGGAATCCCCCAAATGCTCCTGATTTAAAACATTTTCACTCCACTCCACAGGAAATATCACCTTTTATCTAGTATTTGAAGACATAAAATGACATTTACTTGTCTGAAATTCTCTAATAATGCAGAGAGAAGTTTTATTAGAGAATTTTTTTAAATTTTTGCCTACAAAATGCCTGAACACTAGTGTGCAAGATAGCCTATGGAGAAATAAAAAGACAGGACACAAAGAAAACACTAAGCACTGAATATTAATATAGAGGTATATAAAAATGTAGATGTGTAAAAAAATCTGAATGGCAAATTATCCTGGCCAGTGGATTTTTGCCTATATTTAGAAAAAACAATTTTGGTGTATGAAAGACAAGTGGAAAGAAGGTAGACAGTCAAGAAAAAAATTACCAGATAATTTTTATTGTATATAGATTCAAGAAAAACTATAGAACAGTCCATAATATCAGCTACAGAAATGGAAAGCAGTGGAATAGAACATAAGAGGCAAAGAAGAAAACAGAAAAGTCAGTATCGAATGAAACTGGCCTCTAGATCTTGTAGAAGAACAGAGGATCTCAGAATGTTTAGTAACTTGGGTTCAGCTAATTAAATAAATTAGGGGCTAAATTTGATTGTATAAATGGGTATGTCTAGATACTCAGTGACGAATTTTTTACTTAGATAGAATTATACACCAAGATGAACTTTAAATTTATTCACTGTTTTTGGAATCTATGTTTAGGCAAAAAAAAAAAAAAAAAAAAAAAAAAAAAAAAAATTCCTCCAGTGAAATAAATTGATGTTAAAATCCTACCAACCTATAGATATGTCATAAGAATGATAATCGTTATAATGAATATATTTCAAAGGAATGGTATTTATATACAAAGAAACCTTACATTCTTAAAAGTCCAAGAAATACTTGGTTCTCTAATCTTTTCAGAAAGGGGCTTTTGTATAGGTTGCCTTTTGTTTGTTGAAGAGGTCCATTAACATGAATTCAAGTAGGTTTTCTTCCTAGGAAGAAAACTGAGAAATGATTCCCACAGATAATAAAGTTGTATACCTGCTATTAGAATCTTGGAAGAATCCATGGTTTCTTTTCAGAATCAGCATGGTCTCTGAGAATTTTAACATGAGACTATATATAGTTTGGCTTATATTAACTTGGGGCCTATTATAAATCACACTCAACTTCACTTTCTTGAGAAATCTTTAAATTAGTTCTCCTAACCAAAATCTAAAGATTTACCTGAGGAGCACTAGTTGCAACCAGGAAAGCATTAGTCCTTCCTGGGTGATCATAATCGTGCATGGCTGCAGCCACATACAGAGCCATCAACTCTAAGGCAGGGATATTCCCAGACAGACATCCGTATTTATCATCTGTCACATTATACGTTTTTGAGAATACATATCCCATATGTCCATGTGTAAATCCACTGTCAGAATCTGAGAAGAGAAAACGAGAGTCAAAGAAATTTTTTTAAAAGTATTAAACTGACATGATTTGTCTTGACTTTCTTTTTTTTGAAAAAAACACCCTTGTTCCCACCTCTCACATAAGGCAGTGCAGATTCGCTTTGTACATACCTGAATCACTGGTTGAACCATGATCACTAATCACAGTTGAAAGGCCTGGAATAGGCTGTGTAGTAAGATACCAAACAGCATGTAAAACATCAGTGGCGTGGATTCTGTTATGATCTGTAACCAGTGAATAGGAACAGTCATCAATTTACGAACTTTGGGGTCCAAGAACTAAGAGTGCCATCTACTGGACAAACAGTTTAGTTCTAACATTTTACTATTTCCATGAAAGTCGGCCAAACTTTCTAGGACAAATATTCTTTGATTACTCTTCCATAACTCTATAACATCCATAGTAACGAGAAAAAAAACAACCCTACTTGTAACATTTATTATGCGTGTAGGTATCTGAGGTAGAAAAATCTGTGTCAATAGTCGACTAGAAACTATGTATACAGGAAACACACTGTGTGAAACAGTGTAATGTTTACTCTGGTACTTATTTTCATGCTCCTGCATAAAACTATGCAGAGAACAAGAATAAATATAATAGCTATGACATACTTCAACTAAATCAGACAGAATATTTCATCTCTGATAAATGGTACTCAAAAATAATCTGGGAATAGAACATAATACCATTTCTCTGTATCAATCTTAAAGCACTGCAGTAAAATATCTTTTATATGTAGATTTCATCCACAAGCAAAATTCAAAGCCACAATCAATTAC